>NC_050578.1:133964720-134170566 GCF_011100635.1 Trichosurus vulpecula | reverse complement strand
CTCTCTCTCTCTCTCTCTCTCTCTCTCTCTCTCTCTCTCTCTCTCTCTCTCTCTCTCTCCCTCTCCCTCTCTCTCTCTCTCTCTCCCTCTCTCTCCGTGTCTCTCCCTCTCTCTCTCTCTCTCTCCCTCTCTCTCTCTCTCCCTCCCTCTCTCTCTCTCCATTCTCTGACCCATTACATTATTTTCCCTGAGCTGGTTCCCTTTTTTGGAGATTTAGTCATGCCAAATTGAAGAGGGATTAGTGACTGACTACTGGAGCAATCAGGAGAGGTAGATTGCTGAATGAAGAAATGAGCCAAACACTAGGTGAAAGGGTGAAGTTTTAAATAAAATCAAACAAAAACCACCACCACCACAACAACAACAACAAAGAATGTGAAAGAATACCTTTCTTTATTGTAGCAACATATGAACGTGATTCATAGAATTCAAAGTGATGAAGGGTACCTTGTTACCAGATGGAATGTTGTGATCATATCAATGGGTGATATTTTTACTATTGCCTCTGGTTTATATCAACTTGAATGACTTTTTGACTTTTCAAAGGATGCCCCTTTCAGACTTTGACACTTCCGATGATTGAAGTGGACAGAAATAAATGCAAATATGAATTGCTGCCAAAACAGTCTCAGAAACAATGCAAAGTCTGCCTTGTGTTTCAATTCTTCACTTGCATATGATTTCCTGGAGAATTTGGGAATTAATAATAGAAGAACTCTGAACCCCAGAATTGTGTTATGATTATTGGCGAAATATATTTTGCCTAGTTATGATCAGCCTATAGAGATGAGGATTTGGCTACTCATCATAAGCAAAAGTGATGTTTCTCAAGGTGAGGATCCATTTCTGAACCTGGAATTAGTAGACTAAAAGAACAGATTTCTAAGCTGAGTAAAAGCAAGGCTCTCTACTCCATCATCTGTTGACAAGAACAATTGGTTGATGGAAGAGCGACTACACCTCTCTCTGCGCTGCCACACAAGGCTAAGCATAATCATTTATGAAATACCTACTATGTGCCAGGTAATGTGCTAAGTGCTGAGAATACAAATATAAAAAAAAAATTGCTGACCTCAAGGAGCTTTCAGTTTAGTGGAGAAATAAAATACACGAAAAGAAGTTGGTAAAGGAAGGGGGGTCAGGTACACACCAAAGTATGAGAGACTCGACTTCATGGCACTGGCACCTTACAGGTAATTGTATCAGGGAACTTTGCATGGTCCCATTCCAGGGACATGTGGGCAGGGGCCATAGCCAGCACAGCAGCCTGATAGAGAAATCCAGAGGAGTACAGCTAGGTGGAAAGTGAAGGGATGGCAGGCCTAGGCAAAAAGTCCAAGCCAGGACTGGAAATCCTAAGCAAAAGATTTGCCCCCTTTCTAAAGGAACATAACTTTATCTTAGTCAGAGCATCAAATGTGACAGGCTGAAAGAAATCAAAAGTATGGCATGGAGAGGTGTGGACAGATAAATTTGGCTGAAAAAATCTGGGATTTTTAGGGTACTGCAACCTCAGCATAAGTAAATATTAGAATGATAACTACAAAAACTAACAAGGACTTAGACTACTTTTATAGCTTCATGGCATACAAGACAAGAGAAGTAATCATCTTGTTCCTACCCTAGTAAGACTGCATCTGTTTCATTGGGACAAAGTGACTATTGTAGGGTGAGTCTCCCTGCTGACCACCCCATCTGACCACTCACCACATCTCCTCTCTACACCCATGGTTAGTAACTCACCTACTTCACGGCTGCCTCACCAGGTGGAAAAAATATGTTTTCTATATATTTTTACAAGCTGTATAAAATGCATTGCATGCATGAATAACTTGAATGTGAATGAAATAAAGCATGTTAAAAGGCTAAAAAACTAGCTCATTCATGCACTGCTTGGAGCATATGGCATAGTAGAACCCCAGATACTTTAACATCAAAATAATTAACCAATTTGGATAAAACCAGCATCTTTCAAAACACCATATGACCTCAAAATTACAGTATGGACAATATTTTTTTAGTAAACATAGGACTAGATAAATTCATGTACATATATGTATGCATGCATATATCTCTATATACACATATGTGTGTATTTATAGATACATATATGTTTGTGTATGTGTATATATATGTATATTTTTTTTCCATCTGGGAAGAAATTACCTCCATTATAGCCTTTTATTACTCATTGCCAATAGTTGTGTGAATACCTAAAGCTATTTCAGCAGATTTAGAGATTTTAGCACAATAACCAAACCCTTTTACAGGCTAATCTTAACCACAGCCAAAAACCTTGGCCTTGCTTCAGACCTCCATTAACATCTCCTATTTACGCTAGCATGAGCTCTGTGTAAGCTATAGAGGAAATCAAACCTAGCTTGTCCATGACCTTGACCTTCAGAGCTCCAGCCTCTCACCTTAAGCAGGTTTCATTGGAAAGGTGTTGGAGTCTTCATGAGGGTTTCTGTCTTTTTCAATGGGAGTGCATAAATTAATAACAGAATCCCAGAGAGATGACTGTTTAGTCATTAAGCTTCCTCATTTAAGGAGATTCCTGCCATCCTTCTATAAGTACCACATAAGCTATTGAGGCCTCAGTAGGCCAGATGCACTCATGAAAAATATTTGAAGCCTAGGAAATCTTAATCATTCCAAACCATCAAAGTGAAATAATTTGGATGGGAGTGCTGCTTTTTCCATCATCTTTTCTGACCCCAAACCAAAGATTAGCTGCTACAACTATCAGACAGTCTCATGAAACAAGAACTGGAAATCATTTATCAATCATTCTGTCTTTCTCACTTGGCCTTAGCTATGCTGTATGTTGAGTAATAGGAGCTCATTGAAAAAGGAAACATTCCATCATTCCTTGTTCTCTCCTCCTTAGACAAAGAAAAGGAAGCCATAGTCTAAAGCCTACCCTGATTTTCCAACTGGGAAAAAGTAGTCCATCCTTTTGAATAGAAGGGCAGGGGTAGTGGCCTTCATTGCATGGACTGGGTAGTAAGAAAACAGCATCTCAATATGGCTTCATCAATGTGATTCAACAACTTGACCAAAATACTCCATCTTTTTCTTTTCTAGTTAAGTTATAATACCTACCTGCCTCTCCGGTGTGAAGATTGTCGAAGAAATTTCTTCAGAATGTTTCTTATTCCTTGACAATAAATGCTCCAGGGGCTGTAGCATGATTAGATATTTGTCTTATTCAGGTTGTCCTTATTCAAATTTTATCTCTCTGAACTACCAAGAGGTTGAAACTTTCCTTTTCTCCAGCCCATGTCTTATTTGGGCAGCCCTGGATACCAAAAATGTTATCTGTTGGCCATACTTCTCAACTTTTGTTAAGTTTGAGTTCATGTATCCAATTCTCCAAATAAAAAGTCTCTTTAGGCATTTCTGCACTGACCTTATGACTACATAAGCTTTCCCAGTTCTCTATAATACTTTGAGTTCATCTTTAAACAAGACTGAACAAGCCAGCTGGACCTTGACCCAGGAAAATCTGGCCTCTACAAAAGATAACAAGGTGGCATCATTTAACCTTTGCAAAAGGACATCTCATTCAGTTACTGGAGAGTACCTTAAGGAAGCTCGGGGCAAGAATCATGAATTCAAGCAAAAAGTGATTAAAATGAGTCCAATTTCTCTGTGGATTCACTTTGGGAAGGAATTCATCATTCAGTCACTTCAGTGATGTCTGACTCTTCATGACCTCATTTGGGTTTCTTGCTAAGGATATTGGAGTATTTTTGCCATTTTCTTCTCCAGTTCATTTTGAAGATGAGGAAACTGAGGCAAATAGGGTTAAGTGACTTACCAAGTGTCAAGTAACTAGTATCTGAGGCCAAATTTTAACTTGGGTCTTCCTGACTCCAGGCTTGGGTGCTCTATCTACTATACAGCCTAACTGCCCATTGAAGAAGAATGCAGCCTACTGAAACTTCAGTATATGTTATATGTATGTATGTATGTATATATATATATATGTGTGTGTGTGTGTGTGTACACACACATATATACACACATATATACATATATGCACACACTATATATATACACATATATCTATATACACACACATACGTATACATATATATATATATAGTGAATGAAGTTATTTGCTCAGCTGCATTTTCTTTGCAGTTTTCATTTAATTTATTTTAAAAAATAAAATTTTATAGATAACTTTTGCTTGTATATCACCAACATTTCCCAAAGTATTCCTCCCCATGAAAGAGTCATTACCTATGGTAATCAATCAATGCACTGTTGTTTTGCAATTAATATATGCCTGGAACTGTGGCAAGTGCTGGAGATACACACACACACACACACACACACACACACACACAATCCTTATCCTTAAGGAGCTTACATTTTAATAGGGGAGAAAGCATAAAAACAGCTATGAGCATACCAGATATATACAAGATAACTTGAAGGGGATCTCAGAGGGAAGACACTGGATGGGGGTTGGGGAAGAGGTGATGGCAGGAAAGGTCTTTTGCAGTAGATGGGATTTAAGCAGAGTCTTGAAGGAAGCCAAGGAAGCTAGCAGATAGAGGTGGCAAGGGAAAACATTCCAGGCAAGGAGGAGGGGGAGGAAGGGGAGGAAACTAGAGAAAATGCATGGAGCTGGGGGATGGAGTGTTTTAGATGAGGAACAGCAAGAGGCCAATGTCCCTGGATCACAAACTATATGGAGAGGAGTTAATAATGTAAGGAGATTGGAAAGGTAGGATGGAGACAGATTATGAAGGGCAGTGAAAGCTAAACAGGAGATTGCATATTTAATCATAGAAATATAGAGAATCACTGAAGGTAATTGCATAGGGGAGTGACCTAGTCAGACATGGACTTTAGGAAGAGCATCTTAGTACTTGAGTTGGGGGCCAGACAGGAGGGAGAGAGACTTGAGCAGGGATATCATCCAGGAAGCTCTTACAGTGGTGCAGGAATGACATGATGACGGCTTGCACCAGGTGATGGCCATCTTAGTGAGGAGAAGGGGGCAGAAGAAAACACACCTGAGAGATGATAAGAAGATGCAAATGACAAAACGTGGCAATAGACTGTGTGGGGTGAGTGTGAGGGAAGAGTCAAAGATGCTACTAAAGTTTGAGCCTGGGTCAACCTGGAAGGATGGTGGTGACTTTAACAGTAACAGGGAAGCTCAGAAGTGATGAAGGTTTGGGGAATCACTAATGACATCCCTTTTGGACATGTCAAGTTTGAGAAGCCTATGTGAATGTGAGACTGGAGCTCAAGAGAGAGAGATTAGGGATGTATAGACCTGAGAATCATGTGTAGAGTATTGGCAGTTTAACCAACGGAAGTTGATGAGTTCACCAAGTGAGATAATAAAGGAAAAGAGAAGCCAAGATAGCAGATTAGTAAGAAGCAGTGAGGCACATCTAGAAAGTTCCCCAGGCTGGATCCTGATGGATAAGGCTAGACAAAATCGGGATGAGTCATTTGGCCAGCCCAGCTCAGCACAGGGAGTTGGTGGGCACTGGGGGCAGTGTTAGATCAGGAGCACTCAGTAGACTGAATAAGAGAGAACCTGTACAGCAGGCCAAGAGGAAATCCAAGACTCCTCATGGGGGACCACCATGTCGGGCACTAGAGCCCAGATAGGTGCGAACAGTCAGCTTTGTCACACAGTACCCAGTTTCAGGTCACAGATACAGAGCAAACTGAGAAGGCAACATCACCAAGGGAGTGGTGTCCTGCGAAGGGAGGCCTTGGGCTATGTATGAAGAAAGAAGGAAGTTCAGAAGTTAGCAGCAGCAGTGATGTGGTTCAGACTCCAAGCTCAAAGCAAGGTCTCACATAAATTATCTAATTCAGCCTGCAGAGGAATAACCAGAGCAAGAACCCCAGACCAAAGGGGAGTGAGCTGCATTTGAACCACAGAGCCTTCCAGATGACTGATGGAGGTGGAGTCTAGTAGCAGTCTACTCTTGCTCAGACCAAGGGGATAGAAAGTGGATAGATAGGATTTGCGCTGAATCTGACAACTTTGGGAGCACCAAAAGCTTGCAGGTCCCCAGCCTGTCCCTGAGATCCTGGAATAACACAACACCCAATACCTCAAGAAAACAGCAACAGGACTAGCCCAGATCTTCTCTCCACAAGTGTGGCAGAGCCCAACCTTAATATCAAATCCAAAGTCAGGAGGTAGGCTGGAAGAATGGGCAAAAAATAAAAATAAAAAATTCCATCATGATAAGCTATGGTGGGAGGGATGCCCAAGATGCCAATGCGGGAAAAGAGAAGGATACAGCTTGGATTTCAACTAGATTCACTAGAGAAAAATGAAAGAAGAATTGTCTTAAGAGTTACTATGAGTGTGTGTATATGTGTGTGTGTGTAGGCATGTTTGTATGTTTGAATGTATGTGTGTTTACACACATGTATGTGGAATGGGAGTGCATGAAGGAAAAAAATATAAAAGAAATGAGAGATTTGAAAGAAAGAATTAGAAAGGGAATTAACATCTTGGAACAAGAGGTATAAAATTTAAGCTTAAGGAACAAATTCCCTGAAAATAATAATGAACCAAATGGAAGCCAATGGCTTTAATGAGGGAACAAGAAATATTAAAACAAAGTCAAAAGGCTGAAAAAACAGTGGAGAATGTAATGATCTTATAGCAAAAACAATTGACTTGGAAAAGAGATCAAGGATAATAAAAATCCTTGGACTATCTAAACAGTATGACCAAGCAAATATACTAAACATCCTATTTCAAGAAATCTTTTTTTCATTTTATCATTTTATTTAATATTTTAGGTTTCAACATTGATTTCTACAAGATTTTGAGTTACAAATTTTCTCCCTATTTCTACCCCCCCCATTCCAAGATGGCATGTATTCTGATTGCCTCATTCTCCAGTCAACCTTCCCTTCTTTCTACCCATCCCCCCTCCATCTCCTTTCCCCTTACTTTCTTGTAGGGTAGGATAGATTTCTATGCCCCATTCCCTATATATCTTGTTTCCCAGCTGTCTGCAAAAACAACTTTTTTAAGCATCTGTTTTTAAAACTTTGAGTTCCAAATTCTCTTCCCTCTTCCCTTCCCACCCACCCTCCCTAGGAAGGCAAGCAATTAAACATAGATCACACATGTGTCATTATGTAAAACACTTCCACAATGTTGTGAAAGGCTAACTATATTTCCTTCCATCCTGTCCTGTCCCCCTTTATTCAATTTTCTCCCTTGACCCTATCCCTTTTCAAAAGTGTTTGCTTTTGATTACTTCCTCCCCATATCTGCTCTCCATTCTCTCATCCCCCCTTTTATAATCCCCTTCCCTTTATTTTTCTGTGGAGTAAGATACCCAATTGAGTGTGTATGTTATTCCCTCTTCAAATTGAATCCGATGAGAGTAAGATTCACTCATTCCCCCTCACCTGCCCCCTCTTCCTTTCCAACAAAACTGCTTTTTTCTTGCCACTTTTTTGTGAGATAATTTACCTCATTCTATCTCTCCCTTTCTCCTTCTCTCAATATATTCCTCTCACCCCTTAAATTTATTTTGTTTTTATATATAACATCCCTTCATATTCAACTCATCCTGTGCCCTCTGTCTATATTTCCTTCAAGTCCCCTAATACTGAGAAAGGTCTCCTGAATTACATACATCATCTTTCCACGTACAAGTGGAATTTTCTATTCAGCTCTGATCTTTTCATTGAGAAAGCTTTAAAGTCCTCTATTTTATTGAAAATCCATATTTTGCCTTGGAGCATTATACTCAGTTTTGCTGGGTAGGTGATTATTGGTTTTAATCCTAGCTCCTTTGACCTCTGGAATATCATATTCCAAGCCCTTTGATCCCTCAATGTAGAAGCTGCTAGATCTTGTGTTATTCTGCTTGTGTTACCACAATATTCAAATTGTTTCTTTCTGGTTGCTTGCATTATTTTCTCCTTGACCTGGAAACTCTGGAATTTGGCAACAATATTCCTAAGAGTTTTCTTTTTGGGATCTTTTTCAAGAGGTCAGTAGAGTCTTTCAATTTCTCTTCTACCCTCTGGTTCTAGAATATCAGGGCAGTTTTCCTTGATAATTTCTTGACAGATGATGTCTAGGCTCTTTTTTTGATCATGACTTTCAGGTAGTCCAGTAATTTTTGAATTATCTCTCCTGGATCTATTCTCACAGTCAGTTTTATTTTTCAATGAGAAAGTTCGCATTGTCTTCCATTTTATCATTCCTTTGGTTCTGTTTTATAATATCTTGATTTCTCATAAAGTCACTAGCTTCCACTTGCTCCAATTTACTTTTTAAGGTGGTATTTTCTTCAGTGGTCTTTTGGACCTCCTTTCCATTTGGTCATTTCTGCCTTTCAAGGAATTCTTCTCCTAATTTGGCATTTGGTTTCGTCTGTTCTTTAAGGTGTTATTTTCTTCAGTATTTTTTGGGGGGTCTCCCTTAGCAAGTCCTTGACTTTTTTTCATGGTTTTCTTGCATCACTCTCATTTCTCATTCCAATTTTTCCTCTACTTCTCTTAGTTGCTTTTTCAAATCCTTTTTGACCTCTTCCATGGCCTGAGACTACTTCATATTTTTCTTGTAGGCTTTTGATGTAGGCTCTTTGATTTTGTTGACTTCTGGCTACATGTTTTGATCTTCTTTGTCACCAGAAAAGGAATCTAGAGCTTGAGTTTGAATCTACATTTGAGTCTGAGTTCGTTTTTGCTGCCTGTTCATGTCCCCAGCCAACTACTTTACCCTTGAGCTTTTTGTCAGGATATGACTGCTTGTAGAGTAGAGAGTACTTTGTCCCAAGCTTTAGGGTCCAAGCACTGCTGTTTTCAGAGCTACTTCTACTCCACCATCACACCAGGCTCTGTTACAGCAGTGTTACTCCTCCCCCAAGAACCAGCAACCAGTACCACAGTCCAGATCCAAGCAGGGCACAGAAAGAGAACCTGCCTCTGTGCCCACAAAGGGCTTCTTGCACTCCCACTCTCATCTGCAGCTGGATTCCTCCCACCATGTGGGCCAGGTACTTGGGAAGCAGCTGACACTGGAGCTCTGGAAGCAGCCTCAGGAGCTTCCTGCTGCTATCACTGCCACCACTGCACCACCTCCACCACCCCCAGAGCTGGGGCCAGACCACTCTAGACTCGATCCTGCAGTTTCCCGCTAACCTGCTCTTTGCTGCTTGTGGGTTGAGAAGTCTGGTAACTGCCACGGCTCAATGATTCATGGCCCTAAGGCCTGTTCCAGCTAGCTGACTCCAGGTCTGGTCTGTCTTGACCCAACCCACACTGGGCTGCCCACCACTCTCAGTACCATGCGATAGACCCTTCCTGGTGACCATCCAGGCTCTCCTGGGCTGGAGACCTGTTTCCCTCTGCTATTTTGTGGGTTCTGCAGCTCTAGAATTTGTTCAGAGCCATTTTTACAGGTATTTGGAGGGATTTGGGGAAGAGCTTAAGCAAGTCCCTGCTTTCCAGTGGCAGTCTTGGCTCCTCCCCCCTTCAAGAAATCTTAAGAAAAAACTACCCAGACCACTTAGAACCAAAAAGCAAAGTGGAAATAGAAAGAATCCACTGGTAATCTCCTGAAAGACATCCCCAAATGAAAATTCCCAGGAACATCACAGGAGCTTCCAGGTCATAGAAAAGTATTGCAAGCAATTATAAGAAAGAATTCAGGTAGGGAGGACCAACAGTAAGGATTTAGCAGCCACCACTATAAAAATAGAGCAGAGAACTTCCCTGAAATTTTTAAAGATCCGTAGATGACCCTTTTTTCCCTCATTTTAGTTTTTTGGAGAGAGGAGGCGGAATTACAGTTAACTGTTGCATTTATCAGAAACCTCAATTCTTTCAAAGTTGTCTTTTTTTTTACAATATTGTTGTTATAGTATAAATCATTCCTTGGTTCTATTCTCCGCACTCTGCATCAGTTCATACAAGTCTTCCCAGATTTCTGTGAAACAGCCCATTTTCTTGTTTCTTATAACACAAAAGTTAGCATTTCATTTATTTGTTACTATGAATTTGTTTCTCAACCCCAGGTGGAAGGAGGAGGTGAAGAAAGAGATTATAAATGTTCTCTATTGAATTTTTTTAAAAAAATAAATGCACCAAGAGAACACAGAATTTAAATCCATGCCCTTTAACTCCAAATAGAGTGTTTTTTTTCCTCTATTCCCTGTTGGGATTATGCCATTTACCAGGCAGTATAGTCACAGTGTGCCAGATTCTACTCGAGATGTAGCACCATCGAATGGAAGTCATCAGCCTTGGACTGAAGCCACAATAGCTCATGACCATCTAGGGAGAAAGAGACTCTCTTAGGCAGCAAATAGAACATATTCCCTAGTTTAGAGTTAGTAGGTTCTAGCCACCAGAAAGATCTTCTGGCCAGCGATCCTCAGGAGCTGGATCATGTCTTCGTCCAAACTGCATTAGATCTGTCTTTCTGACCCTATGAATTTCCCAGCCAATACTGACATAATAATTCCCAACGTGTTAGCCAGAACCAGAGAAGAGATGATAACAATTGTTAAATGAAAAGAACTCCCTACTGGATGAGTTGGAGAATTTTGTTTCGAAATTCAGAAATGTCCTTGGAGGCTGGGTCAGGGCTGCAGTGATGAAAAGATGGATGCAAATGGAGACAGAACAGAGATGAGTCACAGACTATCCCAATGTCTTCTGGACAGTGAGTTACCCTTGAGAAACACAGGACAGTTGAAAGAGTGACAGGCTTAGAGCCAGAAGTCATGGGTTTGAGTCCTTGTGTTTAAACCTACCTAGTACACATGTGATACTGGCCAAGGCACTTGACTCTTCAGCCTTAGTTATATCATCCACAAATAGGAATATCAAAATCCCCAGAAAATAGTTATGAGGTAATTCTTTTGTAAAGAGTAAGGTTGATAATGATCAATGTGAATCATTATTAGGTTGAAATAAGGCCATTCTAAAGGTCCAGTTAGCCAAGTAACTTTCACAGCCTTCCAAGGTTGAATTGAGAGAGGAAAGCCATCACCAGCCTCCTGTGAATTGATTAAGCAGCATGCCTTGGCTTCTAACTCACCCTGTAAGGTGGCTAGCTGCCTAATATAGGGTCAAGGAACAGCACAACAGCAAGAAGAGTCTTGATTGCAAAGGTGGACATCCATGGGTGTGGCATATCCACCATCAGATATGGTTTATAGGCTGATTCATCTGGTTTTGCTAAACTTTTTTTTTAATCTTTGTTTCAAGAGACTTGCTGAGTGGGTATGATGTGGAAGAGATATTTAGGAAAAAATGTGATATAAAAACAAAATCCATAATCAACCAAAAAAATTAAAAAAGTAGGGGAGGGACTCTTCCCTAGAGTGTGGGCTGTCCTTGCCAACTCAAGTTCCTTAGTAGTTGAGTTGGTGGACTTAGGGACCTCTAATATTTTTTGGCTCTGACGTTAATGTAATGAGAAACAGTGCTAAGCCAAACCTGAATCCATCCTGTAAAAGTGAAAACAATTGACCAGTGCTTTTTTTTTGCTTGGGCCATGTGACTCCATTGGTATAAGCCTTATGAGTCCATGTTAGAGATGAACAGGAAACTCTGGTCTCACTACCTCCATCCATTCTCAGTACTGGCTGTGGAGGGGGCAGGGAGATGGGGCACATTGAAATGATAGATCATAAATAATTCTCAAATTGTCTGGAATGTCAAGTAGATCACCTTGAGTTCAGATTATTGAATTAAGTTCCCCCCAAAATTTCTGAACCCATTTAATTGTGCTATCATTTAGACCATAAGACTAGCAGAGGATATTGCATTAATTGTTTTACTGAAATATAGTTTTGCTATGTCTACAGCATTGTGCTGATGGACCAGCCTGGTTAACTTGTCAGAAAATGATCATAGAATCATACATTTAGAGCTGGTAAGGGCTTTATAAATCATTTTACAGGTAAGCAACTGAGAAACATAGATAAGTGAACTGTCCAGTGTCACCCAGCTAGCAAATATTTGAGACAGGATTTAAACTCATATCCTACTAGCCCCAAACCAGCATCCTACCAGTATTCTGTGCTAGAGTTAAATTTACATTAAATATTCCTGGTGAAATCAAGTCAGCTGGTTCTTTTTACCTACCTGTCCTGAAACTCAGCTGTTCAGTTGTTCAGTAGTTTTTTAGTTGTGTCCAACTCTTGGTTACTCCATTTGGGTTTTTCTTGGCAAAGATGCTGGAGTGGTTTGGCATTTCATTCTCCAACTCATTTGACAGATGAGGAAGCTGATGCAAACAGTGTTGAGTAACTTGCCCAAGGTCACTTGGCTAGTAAATGTCTGAGGCCAGATTTGAATTCAGAAAGATGAGTCTCCCTGACTCTGGGCCTGGCATTCTATCCACTGCACCACTTAGATGCCTTTATAAAACTACCTTTTCTAAAATGCTTATAAGACATTCCTTTATTGTCTGCGGTCTTAGATTTTATCAGGAATAAACTTATCATCCTCTAGATAGCAGACTGTGCTCTTCCTGGAAAAAAAATTCACATTTATATGGCCCCTACTATGGGCCTGAAATATTATTTGATTTGTTCCTTACAACAACCATGCAAAGTAGGTGCTATCTATTATCCCCATTTTACAGAAAAGAAAACTGAGCCAGGGGTTATGTAACTTGCCTAGGATCATACAACTAAGTGTTTATACAGTACCTGTCTGAGATCATATTTAAACTCAGGTCTTGCTGATTTCAGGGCTGGCATTCTGTTCACTGTGCCACCTAGTAGTGGAGGGAATGTTTGATCTTAGTTACTCATGGTACATTTCTTCCAACGTTCCACAGTCCCTTTTTTTAATTATTGATTTTTTTATATTGATGCCTCTTGGTTTTGTATCCTTTCTCCTCTCTCCTCCAAGAAAGTCATCCCTTAAATAGATTCAGTAGTCTTTCAAAGATCACTAGTGGCAACTCAGCAATTCTCTCTAGCCTGTAGGAATAGTTTTCTGGGCCTGATGATTTGAACTCATCAAGGGGTACTAAATTCTCTCTTGCAATCACCTCAGTAACTTTCAATACACTATTCATCAATATTTGTTGTGTCTCATTCAATCCAAAGATGATTCTCCTTGGAAGAGAAAACATCAACGGGCATTTACCTTACTTATGGTCACCACTAATCCACTCAACTATTCTAAACAGTGGTCCTGACCCTTCTTTGATATTCTTCTAGAAAAAAAAATTGCCCTCAGTTCTCTCTTCTTATTTCTCCTATATATGTCTTTTTTAAATCCTGAGTGACTGTGGATCTCTTAAGGTTCTGGTCCTGGATCAAATCCCACCAAAGCCACAAGTCACTTATTAAATGTTTACTTTGTGCCAAGAACCTTAAGTGCTGAATATAAAGAAAATAAAAACATAGCCCTTGCTCTCAATGTAAATGGGAATGTCTGGAAGGATGGTAATACCCTCAACAGACGTTCATCGTAGAATGTCTCTACCTCTTCATCTCTTAAGACAGAAAATGACAAAAAATTGTGATTATTGTTTTGATTAGGCTCATTAGAAGCCCTATAAAACAAGATACCAGATAACCCATGAAGTGATATTTCTTCTTGATTTTGGAGGGAAAATGAAACTACTTGACTCATCTCCACCAAGGAGAACCTATGCATTGTCTTCCACTTAGTTGCAAATTCCTTTTATCTATTAATTTTATTTATAACTTTATATATGAATATAAATAATAATGTGGTTCAATTTCTCTAGTCATACTGTACTAGGCAAAGATGGAGTACCAAGTTGAAATCATGTTTATAGGTGTTTTAAAATTGTCCCAGGACTACACTCTACCCCCATCCATCTCTCTCTGCATTGCCAGAATCTTGATTCAAATCCCCATTCAACTCAATTTATTATTGCTTTTTTTACTTGTTTCTCTTTTCAAAATCCTCACTTTGCCATCTTTATGCTCACTCTCTAATTCAACATGATCATCATAGTCATCATCTAAGGAAGGAATTGCTATGGACAAGGAATTACTGTCCCTGCCACAGTCTACACCAACTCTCAACCAGATCATTAACTGGATCATTACTGTAAGAGATATAAACCCAACTGTGTCTTTCCACATCTTAAATCCCCAGGCCCAAAATATGAACTTTGCTTCCAGCCTATCCAACATTCATTGTCTATGGAATTAACCCTTGTGACCATGTGACCTGAGAGATAATTTAATCAGCATAATCTGCCCCCCCACCCCCGCCGCCTCCCCAGCACCTGTAAGTGCTGTTTATCCATGACTGCTTGGAAAGACTTGGGGAAAAAGTACTCACCATCAAAGGCTTCAGGACTATCCAGTGGTGAAACATCAGAAACAGAAACTAAAGAAGTATCATTACCATGGACTTTGCTGTTATACCATAAGAATCATGAGTGTTTTCCATATGAATTTCCATTACTCTGTGAACTCTTTAAGAGCCTGGACCATGTTTTGTTTTTGTTTTTGTTTTTTGCTTTTTTGGTATTTCCAGTACCTAGCAGAGTGTTTAGTAGGGAACTTGTGGCCTCAAGGCCACATATGGCCCTCTAGGTCCTCAAGTGTGGCCCTTTGACTGAATCCAAACTTCACAGAACAAATCCTCTTAATAAAAGGATTTGTTCTGTTAAACTTGGACTCAGCCAAAAGGCCTCACCCAAGCTCCTAGAAGGCCACATGTGGCCTCCAGGTCACAGGTTCCCCACCCCTGGTAGTGCATAGTAGGTGCTTAAAAATGCTAGTTGACTGACTTGCAACTGAAACCTGAATCTTCAGTGCTTAGCACATAATAATCGCTTAATATTTTTTTCATTCATTATGTGCCTCTTGGTCCCTAAAAAGAATATGTTTTCATTTATGGAGAAGGTGCCATAAATCTCCCTAATTCATTGAACCTTGTTGCCACTCTCCTCCTAAGGAGAATGTCACTTACATAACCTGAAGCCAATAAAAAATAAATCAATCTATTGAAGTCTCCTGTGGATAAGAAGTAATAGCAGTCAGAAGAGCTCTTTCTAAAGGAGTAAATGGGACAAAACTATTCATTTCAGTTCCTCAGTTTTCAGAGTGGAAAACTCATCATGCAATGTTTCATTGGCACTATATAAAGGCTTTGGAAAGAGTACAAATGTATTTAATTCCATCTGAAGTTTCCTTGCTGAACCTCCGTGATATAGGATCTTGGATGGTTAAATTTATCTTTGCCTATTGCCAGTTTCCCCCATCAATTCTTGCCTGCTGCTTTAAATTTTACCAAATCTTTGGATGTAAAATCTGGTGAGGGTCTTATAAAATGTATTACATGAATCTTTTACAGATTTATGTTTTTGTAAAAGAAATGTTTAAAATCTGGCCAGAAAAACCTGGGTTTCTGGGAAGTGAGTGAACAACTGTGTGGTGTTGGCATCCCACTGAGAACCGTGCTGAGCTAATTCTTGCTTCTGAGACATTTGTAACTCTCCAGTTCCATAGCACAAAACAAACCTGAGTCATTTGGCTCCAGAGTTGTTTTCAGAGTATAACTGTTGAGGTCATCCCTTCTTCTCCAGTTTTTTTTTGCCCAGGAAGAGACAGAACTAGAGATTAAGTATCCAACCTTTTAAGGAAGGCTCCTAAAATGCCATTAGTGAGTAAAATCAACCCAGTCAAGAATCATCAAGTGCCCACTATGTGCCAGACACTGGGGATTCTCTGGGAGCCCACATTCTAATATGGGTCATAAAAAGTATGCACACACACACAAATAAATGATAAATATAATTAAGAAAGAAAGAAAAATAAGTACAAAGAAAGGAAAACAAGGTAGTATGAGGGGGATATAAGCAGTAAGGAGGACCAGAAAGACTTTTTGGAAAAGGTAATGCTTGAGTTGTGTTTTGAACAACAGAGGAGTTTTATCAAGAGGTAGTATATTTCAGGCATGTAGGATGACAGCCAGTGAAAAGATAGGGAGATGGAATTAGGAGTGCCATGTGTAAGGGCCAGACATAATCAAAATTAGCAAGTACATTTTAGTTAATTTAATTTCACTTGCCACGACTCTTACATAGCAGACTATTATTTTTTTTATTTTCTCTCCATTCTTCAAATTATTCCCAAGCAAGTCCTCCTCTTGAGTTTATCAACACATTCAAGATCACATGAAATATGAAAACATATGTATAAAATACTCCTTGCATTTCAGATATCGCTAGCAGGTTCAGTCATCATGGGAATATTGGAAGATTTAGAAGAGCTTGTGAGTCATCAGGATGAAAGTGAAAATGATTTCATTGTGTTAACTTACTATTATGGTCTTTGGGAAATTGCATGTCTTCATCTTGAATGATGCTTTTCCATATCTACTTAGTAGTCCATTTGGAGAACATACTTGCATCTTCTCAGGACTCCCTAACAGATCTATGATGAAACCCAAATTGACATTATTATTATTATTATTATTATTATTATTATCTCACATTTATATGAGGCTTACTTCCATCTGAAGTTTCCTTGTTGAACCTCCATGATATAAGATCAGTTTTCAGAGTATAATATATTTATAGATTAAAGAGATTAGAAACCACCTAATAATTTCTAGTCCAATACTCTTATTTTACAAATGAGGAAACTGAAAGTGAAGAAGGTTAGGTGACTTTCCCTATGTTAGAAGGTAGTAAGTAGAAGAGCTATGATATGAAGAGAAGCCTTCTGACTCCAAATCGAGCTTCCTACACCATGTCATTGCTTTCTTCAAAGGTGATTTTCTCACAATAATCTGGAAATATATAATACTAATATCACCCCATTTTATTGATGAAGAAATTCAGAATCAGAGAAATGAAGCAATTAACTGCTGTAATACTTAGCTAATCAGATGAAGACATAATGATTACCATCAAGAACACAAAAGTAAACTTCTACAATATTTTAAGTATTGTTGAAAGTTAAAAGATACACAAGATATTTTTTTAAAAAGTCACTAAACTGAATGATAAATGATTTGGTGTTTCTTCCTTAATGGTAAAAAGACAATAAAAATGTTCCTTTGGATGAAGACTTGTTCTTCTTGCCTTGATTTAAAAAATGTCTAAAGTACTACAGAGAACAGAAAACAGTATAGTGACAAACTAAAACCACTGCTTTGTCAGCAAAATACTGTTGGATGATACATAGATAACAGTGCTGAATATTTAAAGAAGGAAGCTTTGGAACAAATTACACAGTATGGGAGGTTTGCTACATAGTTGGATAAAAGTGCAGATGTTTCTAAAGTGTCCTAGCTTATGGTATTTGAAAGATTCTGTTTCAATAATGAAATACATGAAGAGCTATTTATGTGTGAGCCACTAAAGGAAAACTATATTGGAGAAGATATATCCTTAATAGTAAATGACTTCTTTAATAAAAATAATGTTTTATGGGGGAAAAACTGTGTAAGTGTAGCCACTGAAGGAGCAGCTGTTTTGACTAGAATAAAAAAGGGATTACAGGATAAGGTTACAGATATGGTACCACACGTGAAATTCATTCTCTGCCTTATTCCTTAAGCAATCTATTTCAGCAAAGTTGGAGGGAATGGGACAGGATGTCATGGTTGTGCATAATTTTATTTAAAGCAAGGCCTTTAAATATTAGAATATTTATAATACTTTGAAATAAGATGGAAAAGACCATGAAAACATTTTTTCTTATAGAAATTAGCTCATTGTCTCTTGGAAAAGGGCTTAAAAGATATGTTAAAGTTAAAGGCAAAGTGTATACAAATATGAAAGATGAAGAGAGAAGGCATCACTTTAACCTCCCCTCTGAGTTTGTGAAAAAAAGGGTGTCTCACACACAGAGAGAGTTTGGTGAAGAAATTATCTGACTTTACAGAAAAATAGATGGGAGGGGGGTGGGGAAGGAGGGGAGGGAATAAGAAGGAAGATACATTTAAGGAGGAAAAGGAAAACAAAACATAATCTCAGAGCAGGTATTGTGAGGAAGGGTTAAAAAGAAAGAAATAAAGTGTAAAAACCTGTGACTGTGTCACAGGCAGGGAAGAAAAGTGGAATAGGAGAGGAAACAGAAGTTAAGCGTGTCAAGTATAGAACATTGGTGCTAGGCAGCCCCTCTCCCACTGAGCAATTTCTTCTTTATAAGGAAGAGAGGGAGTACAAAAAAGGGTGAAATATAAAAGAATAAGATGAGAATATACAATTAATGAGCACAACTGTGAATGTAAAAGTTATGAACTTACCCATAAAATGGAAGAGATTAGCAGAATGAATTAGAAAGCAGGATCCAACAATGTTGTTTACAAGAAAAATTCTTCAAGTATGAAGGCGTTAAATAATGGTGTTAAAATAATGAACTACAGCAAAATTCATTTTACTTAGGTGAACTTACTAAAGCATAAATGATTAAGCATTTGGAAATGGAAATGAAGGAACTAAGAGAAACATAGAAAGGCACATATTTGTATAATTGAAAGGAAATATAAAGGGGATAAAAATACTGTCTTCTCAAAACTCCAATAAAGTTAAAGGTCAAAGTAGAAAATTAAAATGACAGAGGGTTTGTGGGTGGTTTTTGTCTATTTCAATGCTCTTGAGAGAAGACAAAAATAAAAGAGACAGAAAACTATAGTGGGGAGAAAAGGAGGAATAAGGAGAGGGAAATCATAATTTGTTGTTATTCAGTCATTTAGTTGTATATAATATGTTGTGACCCCATGGACAATAGCACACGAAGTCCTCCTATCACGTACTCTCTCCCAAAATCTATCCAAGCTCATGTTCATTGCTTCCATTACACTATCTATCTATTTCATCCTCTGCCATCCACTTTTCCTTTTGCTTTCAATATTTCTCTACATCAGGATCTTTTCCAATGAGTCTTATCTTCTCATGACATGGCCAAAGCATTTAAGTTTCAGCTTCAGTATTTGACCTTCATAGGAATAGTCCCAATTAATTTCTTTAAGTATTGACTGATTTGATCCTCTTGCTGTCCAAAGGACTCTCAAAAGTTTTCTCCAGTACCACAATTCAAAGGTGTAGCTGCTGCAGTGCTCATCTTTCCTTATAGTCCAACTCTCACAGCCATAAGTTGCTACTGGAAAAGCCATAGGGTAGACTATATGGACCTTTGTTAGCATGGTGATACCTCTGCTTTATAGTATACTAACCAGATTTGCCATCACTTTCCTTAAAAGAATCAAACATATTTTAATTTCATGGCTTCAGTCACCATCTGCAGTGATCCTTGAGCCCAGTGAAATTTTACAGTTTTTCCATTTCTTCTCCCTCTGTTTGCCAAGAAGTTATGAGACCAATTCCCATGATTTCAGTAATTTTTATTTTAAGCTTTAATTCAGCTTTTACACTCTCCTCTTTCACCCTCATCAAGAGGCTGCTTAATTCTTCTTTACTTTCTGCCATCACAGTGGTATCAGTTGTATATTTAACTTATATGCAGAATACAACATGAGAAATGCTAGGCTGGATGAATCAAAAGCCAGAATTAAGGTTGCCAGGAGAAATATTAACAATCTAAAATATCCAACAATATACAGCCTCGTTGTACTCTTTTTTCAATAATAAACCAATAAGTTATTCCATGCTTTTAATTAATGATTCCTCAAGAAGCAAGTAAGACAAATTGGTGCTCCCATTTTTTGAGGATTTGCCACATTTTGTTGTGATCCACACATTCAAAAGCTTTAGTGCAGTCAATGAAGGAGGACCAGATGTTTTTCAGGAACTCATTTGCTGTCTCCATAATCCAGTAAATATTGGCAATTTGGTCTCTAGTTCCTCTACCTCTTTGAAAACCAGCCTGCTCTGAGTCAGAGCCAAGATTGTGGGGGAAAGCCAGGGACTTGCATGAGCTCTTCCAAATTCTCCTCCAAATAATTTTAAATAAGACCTCAAGCAAATTCTGGAGTGACAGAACCCACAAAAAGACAGGGTGAAACAATTTTTCAGCCCAAGATAACTTAAAAGGTTAGCAGGAAAGGTCTGTTATACAGAGGTAAGAGTGGAGCACCATTCAGTGCAGTCTGTGCCAGCACAGGCTGAGACCCAGAAATCTGGAAGCAGGCTTTTCAGGTGGCTGAATCAGCAGTAGAAGAGAAAGCTTACAAGGCTGTCAACCCGCATATGCTAAGGGGGTCCAACAACTGACCTGAAGGATATTACAGGGGTCCCTTTGCTGGCAATAAGTGAAAGATTCTGTCTTTGCCCATACTCTGATTTGGGTCACACCCCTGAGTCTTAGTCCCAGGGCAAAGAGGTTTCACCAGAGCATGTGGCTGCAGGGGAATAGGGACCCTGGTCACAGTTCCAGGGTGTCATCACTCACAGACAAGCGTGCAGGCCAGGAGAATAGTATATACACCTGCACATTGATAATATCATATTGGAAAAAGTGAAACTTACAGACTCCCCAAAACTAGCTCTGAAAACAATTACACAAAACATGAAGCTTGAGGCAATGCCCTCTCTATCCTGATAGTGGAGCCCAACTATAACATCAAGACAAAAGTCAATAAATAGGCTGGGAAAATGAGCAAACAATGATAACAACAAAAAGAACCTGACCACAGAAAGTTACTGTGGTGACTTGGAAGATCAAAACAAACCCAGAAGGACACAGGAAAATCACAACTACTAAAAAGCCTCAAAAAAAATTGTGAATTGGTCTCAGGCCCAAAAATAATTCCTGGATAAGCTCAAAAAGGATTTTAAAAATTAACTGAAAAAGTAGAGCAAAAATTGGGGAAAGAAATGATAGTGATGCAAGAAAATCATGACAAAAGTATCAATGGCTTGGTAAAGGAGACACAAAAGATACTGAAGAAAATTGCACCTTAAAAAACAGTATAGGCCAAATGGCAAAGAGGTACAAATATCCAATAAAAAGATGAGTGCCTTAAAAAGCAAAATTGGCCAAATAGAAAAGGAGGTATAAAAATTAATTGAAGAAAGTCCCTTAAAAATTATAACTGGGCAAGTGAGAGCTAATGACTCCAAAGTCAAAAGAATGGGAAAATAGAGGAAAATATGAAATATCTCTTTGGAAAAATAACTGACCTGGAAAATAGATCAAGGAGAGAAAATTTAAGAATTACTAGAATTACTCAAAAAATGAGCCTGGATATTGTCTTTCAAGAAATTGTAAAGAATAACTGCCTCGATATTCTAGAACTAGAGGTAAATTAAAAATTGGACCAAAAAATCTACCAATCTCCTCTTGAAATATATTTAAAATAAAAATGCCCAGTGATATTATAGCCAAATTCTAGACCTCCCGGATCAAGAAGAAAATACTCCAAGCAGCCAGAAAGAAACAATTCAAATATCATGGAGCCTTAGTCAGGATAACACAAGATTGCAGCTTCTAGAGTAAAGGATTCACAGAGTTTGAATGTAATATTCTGGAGGTCAAAGGAGCTAGGATTACAACCAAGAATCATCGATCCAGTAAAACTCAGTATGATCCTTCAGGATGTTGAATGAAATAGAGGACTTTCATTCCTAATGAAAGTAACATCTCTGAATAGAATATTTGAATTTCAAATACAACACTCAAAAGAAGCATAAAAAGGTAAATGTGGAGAGTAATTTGGAACTGTGCCCAAAGGGCTGTAAGTCTATACAAACCCTTTGACTGAGCAATACCGGTACTAGATCTGTATCCCAAAGAGATAAAAAGAAACAAAAAAGCAAAGGACCTATGTGTACAAAAATATAGCAACTCTTTTACTGGCAGAATTGTACATTGAGGGAATGTCCATTAATTGAGTAATAGCTGAACAAGTTGTGGTATATGATTGTGATAGAATACTACGATACTATAAGCAATTATGAACAGGATGCTCTCAGAAAAACCTGGAAAGACTTACATGAACTGATGCAATGTGAAATGAACAGAACCAGGAGAATATTGTACACAGTAACAGCAATATCATATGATGGTCAGCTGTGAATAACAGCCATATTCAGCCATACAATGATCTAAGATAGTTCCAAAGTACTTATGATGAAAAATGCTATCGATCTCCAGATAAAGAATTGATGAAGTATGAATGTAGATTGCAGCGCATTTTTTTTTACTTTTTAATTTTTTTTCTTTTTTTTTTCCTTTTTAGTGTGTGTTTTCTTTCACAACGTGAACTCATATGGAAATGTTTTGCATGACTGCACTTGTGTAACCTATATCAAACTGTTTGCCTTTTCAATGAGAGGGGAGGAAATGAAGAGAAGGAGAGATATATAGAGCAACACTATAGGAATTGTTAAAGAATGAACGGTAGAAACAAGGAGAGAAGTTAGGGAGGCAAGCTATGGCTCAAGGTCAAAAAAAGCTTCTCAACATTTAGAGCTATACATAGGAGGAGTGAGTTACCTAAGATAGTATGCTCCATTTCTAGAGTTGTCCATGTAGAAGCTATAAAGACTATCATTAGGAATATTGTAGAGAAAATTCCTGTTCAAATATACAGTAGGTTTGACTAGATGCACTTTGCCCTTTCAACTCCAAGAAGCCACACAATACAATCTAATTTGATTATTTTTGAGATCACAGATCTGAGATAACAGACCTGAGTTCAACTCTAGCCTGAGATGTTTCTTAGATATGTGACTCTGAGCAAGTCATTTAACTCTTATTTGTCTCAGTTTCTTCATTTGTAAAATAGAGATAATAATAGCACTTATCTCCTTGGTTTGTTGTAAGGATCAAATGATATATAATAATTGTAAAGCATTTATTTATTTAGTCAATGTTAACTTTACATAGTAAATGAAATATAAATGTTAGCTATTATCATTATTATGATCATCATCAGTATTATTACTGGTAAATATATATATATATATATATATATATATATATATATATATACATACATATATATACATATATATTTAGAATGCTAAATTGTCCAAAGAACAATGCCAAAAGAAAAATGGAAGCCATAATACCTGTAAAGTTACAATATTATTCTCTATGATTCTACTATGTCATATTACTGGTATTGCTGAGTCAAACGGTATAGGCAATTTAATAACTCTTTGAGCATAATTCTAGATTGCTTTCCAAAATGGTTGGATCAGTTTGCAGTTCCATCAACAGTGAATTAGTGTTCCAATTTTTCCACATCTCCTCGAACATTTGTAACTTACCCTTTCAATCATTTTAGACAATCTGATAGGTGCAAAATGATATCTCAAGATTGTTAAAAATGTGCACTGCTCTAATGATTTGGAGCATTTTTTCGTATGACTATAAACTGCCTTCATTTCTTCATTGGAAATCTGCCTTTTCATATCCTTTGACCATATATCAGTTGGGCAGTGACTCATATTCCTTCTTTTTTAATTAAGATATTTTTTTTTATTTTTAGTTTACAACACTCAGTTCCACATGATTTTGAGTTCCAGATTTTCTTTCTCCCCTCCCACCTCCTCCCAAAGATGGTGTGGAATCCAATATACATTCTACATATAACTTCACATTAAACTTATTTATACAATAGTCAAGTTGTAAAGAATTATGACCAATGGAATGAATCATGAGAAAGAAGAAACAAAAACAAAAGAGAAAAACAAAAGAAAAGAAAAAAAGAGAGCAAATACATTATCTCAATCTGCATTCAGACTCCATAGTTCTTTCTCTGGGTGTAGATAGCTCTCTCCCTCATGAGTCCTTTGGAATTGTCTTTGAAGCTTGTATTGCTGAGAAGAGCCAAGTCTACTGAAGTTAGTCATCACAAGATCAATATATCTGTGGTTGTGTATAATGTTCTCCTGGTTCTGCTCTGTTCACTTGGCATTATATCATATAGGTTTTCCAGGTTATTATGAAGTCCGTATCTTCCCCATTTCTTATAGCACAGTAGTATTCCATTGCATTCATATACCACAAGTTGTTCAACCATTCCCCAATTGATGGGCATCCCTTTGATTTCCAATTCTTTGCTATCACAAAAAGAGCAACTATAAATATTTTTGTACATATGGGTCCCTTTCCCACTTCTGTGATCTCTTTGGGATACAACCATAGAAGTGTTATTGCAGGGTCAAAGGGCATGCACATTTGGACATAGTTCCAAATTGCTCTCCAGAATGACTGGATCAGTTCACAACTCCACCAGCAATATGAGTGTCCCAATTTTCCCACATCCTCTCCAGCATTTATCATTTTCCTGTTTTGTCATTTTAGCCAATCTGACAGGAGAGATGTGGTACCTAAGAGTTGTTTTGATTTGCATTGCTCTAATCAGTAGTGATTTAGAGCATTTTTAATATGCCTATAGGTATCTTTAATTTCTTCTTCTGAAAACTGCCTGTTCATATCCTTTGACCATTTCTCAATTGGGGAATGACTTGTAGTCCTATAAATTTGATATGAGGCATTTATCAGAGAAACTGGTTGCAAAGATTTTCTCCCAGTTTTCTGCTTCATTCCTAATCTTTGTTGCATTGGCTTTGTTTATAAAAACCTTTTCAATTTAACATAATCAAAATTATCCATTTTGCATTTTGTAATGCTCTCTATCTCTTGTTGGGTTATGAATTCTTTCCTTTCCCATAAATCTGATAGGTAAACTATTCTTTGCTCTCCCAAATTGCTTATAGTATCAGCCTTTATTCCTAAATCATGAACCCATTTTGAATTTATTTTGGTATATGGTGTAAGATATTGGTCTATGCCCAGTTTCTGCCCTACCATTTTTTAATTTTCCCAGCAGTTTTTGTGAAATGGTGAATTCTTAGCCCAGAAGCTAGATTATTTGGGTTTATCAAAGAGTATATTGCTATAGTCATTGACTACTGCATCTTGTCTACCTAACCTATTCCACTGATCCACGACTCTGTTTCTTAGCCAGTACCAAGTAGTTTTGATGACTGCTGCTTTCTAGTACAGTTTAGTATCAGGTATGGCTAGGGCACCTTCCCTAGCATTTCTTTTCGTTAATTCCCTAGATATTCTGGACCTCTTGTTCTTTCAGATGAATTTTGTTATTGTTTTATCCAGTTCTGTAAAATAATGTTTTGGTAGTTCAATTGGTATGGAACTGAATAAGTAAATCAATTTGGGTCAAATTGTCACTTTTATTATATTAGCTTGGCCTAACCATGAGCAACATATGTTTTTCCATTTATTTAGATCTGACTTTATTTGTGTGAGAAGTGTTTCATAATTATTTTCATACAGGCCCTGTGTTCGTCTTTGCAGGTAGACTCCCAAATATTTTGTAGTGTCTACAGTAACTTTAAATGGAATTTCTCTTTCTATCTCTTGTTGTTGGGCTTTGTTAGATTGTTTCTTCTGGATCTATTTTCCAGGTCAGATGTTTTTTCCAATCAGATATTTCACATTTTCTTCTATTTTTCATTCTTTAGATTTTTTTGACTGATTCTTGATATCTCAGAGAGTCATCAGCTTCTACTTGCCTACTAATTTTTAATCTATTGTTTTCTTCCTTTAGCTTCTCTATCTCCTTTTCCATTTGGTTGATTTTACTTTTCAATGAGACATTTTCTCCATTTGTATTCTGATTCTCCTTAACCATTTCACTGATTTTACTTTTTAAAGATTTGTTTCCATCAGTGAATTTTTTTTTCCATTTTTTCTTTTATCTCTCTAATTTGGTTTTTAAAGTCCTCCTTGAGTTCTTACAGGAATGCTTTTTGGTCTGGAGACCAGTTCACTTTCCCTTTTGAGGTTTCAGATGTTGGTATTATGTCCATGCTTTCTTCTTCTGAATCAGTATTTTGATCTTCCCTGACTCCATAGTAGGAACCAATGGTCTTTGAAGGCTTCTTAGTGTGCTTTTTCATGCTGTTTTTCTCCCCTGGCTTCTAAAGTGGATCTCTGCTTCTGGGGCTCAGGGTGCCCTGTCCCAAGTTTCTTGTGTTGGGATCTGTAGGCCTGCTCACTGGTTTTATGTGCTATGGCCTCTGTTTTGTTGAGGTGTGGGGGAAGGTTGGTCTGGCTGCTGGGATTCTCCTCTTCCCCAGGACTGCTCTACAGCACAGGTGGTCTCAGCTGTTGTCTGTGCTAGTGTCTGCCACTTCCCTTGGCTGTGCAAAGCCACATCTGGTGTCCTGGCATTGACATTTGTTAGCTCCACCCCTCTAGGACTCAGTTACTCTCCTTGTTCTGCTGAGGTGAGGGCTGCTGGGACACTTCTCTTCCTGCACTAGTCTCCTTATGCCACTACAAGAAGGGCCCTCTCCCCAACTTCTCTCACTACTGAAGGCCCACTTCTGGCTCCTCTGCTTCTCCTGAGGTAGTATTCTTTGGGTTTATTCAAGGGAGGGATGAGAGCCATTTTACCTGGCCATCATGGCTCCCAGAAATTCAAGAAGGCAAGTTTCAAACTTTTAGACTGTGGGTTGGAGGCCTTCAAGCTAGCTGCTCCCACAGCCACAAGCTCTGCACTGGTGTCTCCCACAGCTCTGACAGACTCCTGTCCTGGGCTGAGAGGCCTAGGGCTCGACTGAGGTCATAGCCGGTCCTTCTGCCCTGAGCCAGTTCCTGCTCTGGCATTTTGCTCTTCCAGCACTCACCCAGCAACCAACCAGACCAGCACACTGGCTGGACTCCTCTGTTGTTCCTGGTTAGTTTGGTCTGGTACCCTTCCATGTACCTGGCACTCCTACCCTTTTCAGTCTACTAATGACTTCTAACTCTCCCAAATCTCCTCAGATTCACTTTTTTAGATGTATCTGACAGAATTTGTGAGAGAACTCCTGTAGTTCCTTCCTTTCACAGTGCCATCTTGGCTCCACCCCCATATTCTTAAATATTTGACAAAGTTCTTTGTGTATTTTAGATATGAGACCTTTATCTGATAAACTATCTTTAATTTTCCCCCAATTTTTTGCAAATACTACTGTGCTATAAGAAATGATGAGCTCAGTGATCTTAGAAAAACATGGAAAGACTTTCACAAAGTAAGGAAGAGCAAAATGAACAGAACTAAGATAACATTGTGTATAGTAACAACAATATTGTTTTATAAACAACTTTGAGTGACTAAGTCATTTTTACTATTATAAATACCCAAATTATCTATAAAGGACATATGAAGAAAATGCTATCTGCATCCAGAGAAAGAACTGATAAATAGAAGTATATATACAATGGTTTTACATATTTTTACCTCTCTGTGTCTAACCATAGACATCGTTGTGGCAAGGTGGGGGGAGAAGAGTAGAAAAAAAGGGAAAAAAAGAAAGTTATATGATAACTTTATTATATGTTTAAAAGAAACAACAAGTGGTACATAATAGATTTGCAGTTTCAGATATGATTATGTTTTTTTTCTTATTCTTCTATACTATGGAAATGCTTGTTTTACTTTTTAAGTTCAGAATAGAATAAATAAAATTTTTAAAAATTCTACTATGTCACTAGAATTCTCTTCTATGACATAGAATTGCTGCCTTTGGGAAATTGTACCCCAGAGCAAATGCAATGTCTTTCTTATTATGAAATATTGCATTTAAGTATGCTCAGTCATAATTTCTATTTTTTGGCTGGGAATTTTAAAATTAGTTTGGGACACCATTAATTATTGCCCCTAAGTGATTATTTTTCTTGTCTGTTTCTTTATACTAGAAAGTAATTGCTACTGATGGATATGCAGTGAGTCAACTACCAATCTGAGTGGATTGGAATAATCACCCATGAAAAAACTAGCTTGTAATATCTCTACACATCAGACATGTTTAGAGCAGAAAGAATGGGGTAAAGTCATATTAGGTTCAGGAATTCTTGACCTTTCTTGTGTCATGGCCCCCTTAAGCAGACTGGGCAAGCCAGTGGACCCTTCTCAGAGGAACTTTTTCAAATGATTGAAGAAAATGCTAAATTTCATTTCAGAGTAAGTTAAAATGAAAATGTATTTTTTCAATAAAAACTAATGGATCCCCCGAAATCTAATAACCCCTATATTAAAAATTTTCTAAATCCTCAACATCTTTATTAGTCATTTCAACATGAATTATTTTTATGATAGTATTATATGAGGAAAAGAAGCATCATAGGATTTAGAGAAAGGAAATGAGACTGGAGTAGGAGGTAAGGGGATCATTTGCCTAAGGTTATGCAGGAAATAAGTAATAAAACAAGGATTCAAATTCAAACACAGGTCCTCTTTGCCCAAGCCAAGTCCTCTTTCCATTACATCATTCCATCCACCTATGGGGCACAGCAGAAAGTGTGCTGGTCTTGGAGTCAGAAAGATCTGTGTTCAAATTCTGCCTCAGATGCCTACTAGCTGCATAATCCAACACAATTCTTTTAACTTCTCTCAGCCTCAGCTTTATCAACTGTAAAATGGGTCATAAAATTTGCACTTACATCCTAGGGTTGTTGTGAGGATCAAATGAAATAATAATTGCAAAATTATTCTTTCCATGGTTCTATATCTGTACATGCATTCCATGGAATGCCATAATATGAGAAATACAGGAGAGAGAACATGGTATAAATACAATAGCATTAAGCCTGAAGCCATTCCTCCTGATAATTCTGATGGTCTAGTATGAGGTAGAGTCCTGATTGAGTTCTTGTTGATCAATGGGCCAAAAAGACACACTATAGCAAACAAAAATAGCTTTCAACTATCCATACTCAGACCCATGCTCATATGAAAATATATAATAGCATTTTTATTTTTAATAAAAAAGATTACAATGGACAAGAATAAAGGTAAATTTGGGTTTGGTTTTTGGTTACTTGGCCAATAAGAAAAGACACATGAATTCTCATACATGGGAGAAAGGGGTAAAGATTCAGAGACACACTGGAAATAAAATGGCTATTGAATAGAACTGAATAAAATAATCATTTATGGAGGGAAGCAGGAGAGCCTTCATTATTTGCTGGACAGGAAAACTTCCATCAATCTGGCCATATATTTTTGTCCCTTTCTAGACTAGAACACGATGGGCTGGAATTCATCTATACTAAAATCTCTTTACCTCTTGATCAGATGTAAACTTTCCCAGCTGAGCAAGTCTTCCCAATATTTTATCTCATCATCAGCCCTGCCCTTCAAAGGCTGGCTGAATAATCTACAAGGGCAAATTTCTGAGTGAGTAATTAGAAGGTAAAAAATCATGGATCTCCCCAATATTAACAACTGGTTATTTAATATAAGAGAAATTATCAATTCTATCAAGTTTAATTGGGGAAATATCAGTGAATTGAATGACATTGGGGACATACGGGTCAATTTGGTCACTGAACACATGATATTGGGGAAAAATTTATGAGCTGATTGACACTGGGGAAAATATATTAGGTGGGATCTTGTAAACTATCGTGTTGGAAAGATACTCCCCCAACCCTTCATAGTTACCCATAGAACACTGAGAGGAGATGTAACCAGACACTAGGGACATAAACTACCAGTGCTAGTGAGACTTGGGAGAGTGAGGCCAAAACCTATATATTTTTAACTGGATTTTCTAGAAATACACTCGCTATAAACCACAGCTGAGTTTTCTTGTGAAGTGTTGTTTTGTCTTAAATCTGGGGTAGTGACAAGATGGGAAAGAGAGAGAGAAAGAATCCTCATAACCTATCTAAGTTCAGGCTATCCCCAGGATGAAAGCATGTTTTGCATGAGTCCAGAAGAGTAAGGTCTCCTAATGGAAGGGATCCCTGATCCACAAGTGACATGAGTTAATTATGAACCTATCAGTGCTTGGTGGTGGGAAGGGAGGGAGACATGGAGCTCTTCTATTTAACTTCTGCTCTGCAAGAAAAGTATTTTTCGATTGGATGAAGGTAAGAGCACATTTTACATTTCCTTTGAAAGCTGCCTCTACAACCTGAGAGCACTTCAAAAGATAACTGAAACTTTTGCTCCCTGCCCTCCAAAAAAGGGGAGAAATGTCTAGGAAGGAACATTTTCCTCTCTAAGACTCAATAAGCAAATTTCACAATGTCTTCCCAGGGACATGCAGATGGAAAAAGAATGAAGACTTCTGTCAAAGCAGTGTGGAAGAGGAGCATTGCTTCCTCTCCAGCTTCTTCTGGTCTGCCCATCAGCTACTCAATTTCCAGTTCACTCAGCTGGGCCATTCACACTTTAAAGCCAACTTAATTATCACTTCTTCCATGAAGAACCCCATCCCAATTGTTAACAACCTTTATTTCAAATATTCAAAAACCTATTGAATATATTGTTTTCCAGCTTCTGCTGACAATACTTTGCATCCTTCCATGTTTTCCCAACATTCTCTGTATCTATCATATTGTGATATATATCTATATGATATAGATATATATCTTGACATTCAATGTATGTAATATATTGTGAATATATATATATACACATATATCACTGTATTTATGTATGACTTGTATATATGAGCATACATATGACATACGACACATGTATGCAATTAACATTTCCCCAATATTAGAAACTAGATGGCACAGTGGATAGAATGCCAGGCCTGGAACCAGGAAGACTCATCTTCCTGATTTAAAATTGGGCTTCACACACTTACCAGTTGTGTGACCCTAGACAAGTCACTTAATCCTGTTTGCTTCAGTTTCTTCATCTATAAAATGAACCAGAGGAGGAAATGGCGAACTATTCCAGTATTTCTGCCAAGAAAACCTAAAATGGGACCACAAAGAGTCAGACATGACTGAAAAATGACTCACCAACAACAAATGAGTATATGTGTGTATACATCTTTATATATACACACATACATAAGCATATATATGTGTATTATATGTATACATATACATATATAGTCAATATTCAACATTTGTTGACTATTACCATCTCAAATTCTCCTGATTGTATTAGTAACCTAATTTTCACCTTCAAGCTGGCAACTGCACATGTTTGGGACTATGCACAGTAGAGAAAAAAAGTGAGAGGCATGATGCTTGCAATTTTGTGGAGCTGCTCGTGTCCTACTAGGTACTTCATAGGTTTTGTTCACCCTACTGTTGTAAAGAGCTGTGTTGTTGTTATGCCCCCAAAGCATAGTGAAAGTCTCTGTCCTCTAAGCCCAAATGTGCAAAGTGATGCAGCTTAGTGAGAAGATAAAGGTGTAAGATAAACTTAGTGGCAGATAATCTGCAGCCACTGTTGATCCCAGTTTGGTGTTAGAAATAAATGATTAGTTATATCTTCAAAAAGGAGGAAAGCATTTGTAAAAGTTTTTGTGAATCCCTTCCAAAAAGTTCTAAAATAACCTCTCAAGTGCTCCTTGAGGGAGTCAAGAAAATGGAAAAGTGGCTAAGTTTGTGGGTATCTGAGATGGTGGAAGAAATGAAGTGTGGTCAATATGGGAACCATCTACTGGAAGAGCCCACAAATTTATTAGCATGTAATGAATGGCCAAGTAAATATGAGTATTTTGGAGCTATACAAGGGTGGCCTTATCATTTTAAGTTACAATATGGTTTAATAAATGTGAAACTTTCTGGTGAAGCTGGTTCTGCTACTGAGTTTCATAAAAATATGCTGATCGTGAAAAAGTTACTTACCAGTACAAGTGTTTAACACCGATGAGACTGGTCTTTTATGAAAGAGGTAGGAAACAGCACTTTTATAACAAAAGCTGTCACCAGGGCCCCTGGGTTCAAAGCTTTTAAGGATTGTTCAATACAACTATAATGCACTAATGCCAGTGGTGACTGTAAGTGTAAGCCACTGATGATCTACTAAGCCCAAGATCCCAGGGTTCTAAAAGACTAAAACAAGGCCGGAATGCCAATGTATTGGCATCAGACTGGAAAAGAATGGATGACTGCAGTGATCTTCTGGGCCTGGTTCAATAACTACTTCATTCCACATGTAGAACATCTTCAGAAAAAGAACCTTGTGATCAAGGTTTTTAACACTTAATAGCAGACCAGTTCATATTCATGAGCATCTGGAAATATCCATGAAAACATAGATTTTTTTTAATGCCACCCAGCACCATATCTTTGATCCAGCTTATGAATCAGGGAATCATAAAAGTCTTCAAGGCTCGTTGTACCAGGGAAATCTACTGCCATGTCTGTGTCTATTTGGAAGTGAACCCAGAAACCGCCATGATGGATTTCTGGAAATCTATCCCTGTGCTTCAAATCATTGACTACATTAATGTGTCCAGGGAAAATGTTTTGCAGTCTACTTTGAACAACTGCTGGGGGAGAAACGTGGCCTGTTTGTATGCAGGATTTGGAAGGATTTTAGGGTGTTGATGAAGCAGTGAGGCAGAATATTGAAGAAATCATGAGTCTAGTGCACACCATCAGAGGCAAAGGAGTCGAGGATTAGGGAAGGAGGATGCCTTGGATGTCCAGTAGGAGCAACCCTAGGAGCTGATGAATGAGGAAAAGAGGAACCTGCAGCCTCGAGGCCACATGTGGCCTCAAGATCGCAGGTTCCCCACCCCTGACTTAGGTGCTAGACTCAATGGTTCAGCAAGGTCTTCAGAGCAGTGAAGAAGGTGGTGATGAACAGGCACCCAAGATTAGGCCACTCACAGTTTCCAACCTTGAAGGGTGGCTTGCCATAATAAACCACCTGGCTAGACACACCAAGGCTGCCAATCCCACCATTAATCACAACCGCATGGTTAAACATTAATACACCTCTGTTATGTTCCCATAGTCAGAGACCCAAGGAAGTAGCTGCTGACAGATTATTTCAAGCTGGTGTGCCCCTCGTGATCTCCAACATCATCCTCCAGACAAGAGGTACAGGGTGTTGCAGGTGATTTCAAGACCTCACCAGTCTCAGCATCTTCCAATCGCAATGACTAAAGTCCAAGCAACCTCTCTGTTGGTTTTCAGAGGTAAACCACGGTAGAGAGGTTTACAACAGTATAGTATATAGTGCAATGCCCTCACATCTGCCAAAGTGGAAGGTAAGATTCAGGTTAAAAATATTTTAGTTTTAAGAATTTTATTTGCTATATTTATGGTACTATAGATTTCATGTCTTATGAAAAGTGAATATCGTCTGAAACGAAGGGTTTTTTTTATTTTTTATTGAGATGTTAGATCAGAAGGTCATAGAGTTTGAGAGAATTATTAGCAAGAAAAATGTTTTACATGTTAACAGTTTTATTTTCTGTGCTGCATTTTATGGGTTATTCCTTGGTTGCGATATTAGGAAAAGGAACATATGATAAGAATTAATGTTTTATTATAAAGAATTGTATCCATAAAAGTATATTTTCAGCAATCTGTAGTGAAAGATTAGTTTTTTGTGGATGTGGGAACCTAACCCCCTATGTCCCCTGGGTTCAATTTATCAATGTTGGCATTTTTTTTTACTTTTGCAATGTTTTCTAGGAATGTTACCCCTGAGAAAGTTGAGTATCGACTGCATATGTATATAAGTATACGTAACTATACTTAGATATATAATTTACATAATCTATGTTTCCCAATCTTCCCGTCTCCTTTCCCCTTATGTCCTTTATCATTCCATTCCCCCCGTATCTGTCTGTCTCACTGTCTCTGTCTTTGTCGCTGTATCTCTCTCTATGTCTCCCCTTCTCCCTCTCCCTTTCTCTCTCTGTCCCTTCCTCTCCCCATCTCTTCAAGCCATCCCTTATAACAAAGAAGAATCAAAAAGGGGTATGCATGAGTGTATGTATTCTCATAGTATATTAATATCCCATTGCATTCATGTACCTTAATTTATTTAACAATTCTCCAATCAATGTGAATAACTTTGCTCCAGTTTCTTTTTCCTACTGCAAAAAGTACTGCTTAAAATATTTTAGTATTTTCTATGGCTTTTCTTTTTAACATTGACTGTCTTGGGATAAGTGTTTAGCATCTCTGAGGCAAAAGGTATGGAAATTTTAAGAACTTAACACCATACCAAATTCTTTGAGAATATCTGGACCATTTTACAAATCTACCAACGATCCATCGGCATGGTTATTTTTTCACAACAACTCTAGCATTGCTTGGTCCCACATTTTATCATCTTTCTGAGATTTCTGCATGTTAAATGAAATATTAGTTGTATTGATTTGCATTTCTTTCATTTTTAATGATTAGAGCATTCTTGCATATGGTTGTTAGTAGAGTGCTATTTTTTATGAAAACCCTGTGTCCATATCCTTTAAGCACATATCTATTGGATAAAGCCTTTTCAGATTATATATTAGTATAAGTTCCCTATTTATTTTGGGCAGCAAAACTTTATTAGAGATATTATACATGCAAATTTTGGGGGCAGGGAATTTGACCACTTCCCTTCTCCTTATTCCTTATTTTTTTATTTAAAAGCTTTTCAATTTCATGTAATTAGATTATTTTGTTTCATTACTTCTATTACCTGTTAATAGAAAAATGTAACAATACCTTAACAATTGAAATTGAATGCTAAGAAACTTCAGTAACCAAATTTGACCCCTAAAAATTCTTTGAGAAGATACTTCTCTTCATTCTTGGCAAATGTGGGTATAAAGATATAGGTGTAAAAAATTATGAATCATGTCAGAATTTTTCATTTGTTTACTAGTTTTGTTAATCCCTCCCCTTTTAATCCATTGTTGTAAAGATGGCTGGGGGATGTAGCGGGAGAGAAAATGAGTTTACTTAGTATCTAGTGTATGGCCAGAACTATACTAGACCACCGAAGAAATAAAGATAAATATGAAACAGGCCGAATTTATAAGGGGATAATTTAATTTATTTCAACAAGTCTTTACTAAATAACTATTTCCTGGTTGAGGCTACTAGGTGCCTACAGATACAAAGGCAAAATCCAGTCTTCTAAGAAAAACATACAGGGGTGAGGACAGGGATGAGAGAAGATTTGATTAATTGAGGATTCTGAATATTTGGTAGCACATCTAATTATAGTCTCTGCTGTTTCCTTAATTTCTATACATAGTCTACAACTATCATCTAATTTTCTTTAATTATATACTTGAAACCTTTGCCCCCTCCTTCACAAAAAATAAAATCCCCTATAATCAACTCTCCAGTCTCACAAATGAGGATAAATTCAATCTAATCTCCCCCCTCCCTTAATTAGGGCAAGCTGATGCCACAAAGACCTTTTTATTTCCCAAACTGAATTTAAGATTGGACAAATAGCCTTTATTTTCAAGGATGCTGATTGCTATCAGTGTATGAGGAAATGAACAAATGACTATTTTTTTCCTTCAGCTTTCTGATTGATTGTAGTCTATAGATCCACGAATTAGTGCTCTGAACTGTTGAGAATACTTTATCAGTTTGCCTGCTTGCTTACTTCACTTTCAACAGGTTTATTTACTAAGTATATTATGATCAAAGTATTTAAGTTTTCTAAAGATTTTGTTGTAAGATAGTTATCTTCTGCCTTCATGTGTTGGTGCTTTCTTGTGATTTCAGCTGCAGAGGCTTGCATAGGATTGCTTGTCTTGAACACTAGATATTGACAGATGATAGCTGACCACACAAGCAGCCCCTTGCAATGGGTCCAGTGCACAAGGGGCGACTCATGGTGAAGATGATGGGATTCACTTCATCCATTGTTTCTGTTAGTCTTTCTCTTTCAGGAAGCTAGGTGGCTCAGAGTATGGGGTTAGGAAGCAGGAAGATTTGGATTCAAATCCTGTTTCTAGTACTTATGAGCTGAATGACCCAGGGTTGTCTGACCCTGGTTGAAGGGCCTTAATTTTCTTATCTATCAAATGGAAATAATTATGCCTCAGAGTGTTGTGAGGAGCAAGTGAGATAACACAGAAAAAACACTTTGCCAACTTTAATGTGTTATATAAATATTAGTATTATTCAAATATCAGAAACATGGTAAAATACCAAATGATTGCAAAGAACCCTATATAATATCATTAGTAACAATAATCAAAAAGAAATCAAATCTACCAATTCATGACCCTACTTTAACATGTCTAGCAATTATTTATGAGAATTATCTATACAACATATTGGAATAAAATAGAAAAGCATTTACTAAGTGCTTATTACATGCCAAGCATTGTGCTAAATGTTGAAGATAGAAATGAAACAGTAAGACAATCCCTGTTCTCAAGGAGCTCATGTTCTCATTAGAGGAGAACACATAATGGAGGGTCCAGCTTCATGGCAGATGGCAATACCAGGTGGTCTTTATAGTCTGACAGGCAAAGCAGATGGTAATTCTCGATGGAACTTGGGGGATATATGGAGAGTATCTTTAATGAAAATATTAAAGGAAACAGGCAGGTTTTCATGAACAATATTCTATAGCAGGCCATATGTTTATTCTCACACAACCAACTAGAAAGTACAGAAAATTCCATATATCACTGTTTGGTAATTATCTTTATTAAAAAAATTGTGATGCTGAACTTGAACATTTCTTTGTACAAAGAACAGAAACATCGTATTGTATGTGAAAACATAAATCTCTTCACCTATAGCTTTTAAATAAATATATATTTATACTAAATTATGAAAATTAACTCCGAAACCTGTCCTGCTTATTTTGGTTTCCATCAAAATCATCTTCCATTTTCTTTTTGTGCATTTAAGTACTTTATTCATGTTATTTCTTTCTTTTGTCCTTCCTTCCTTTTTCCCTCCCCCCTTTCTTTTCTTTCTTTCTTTGTCACTTCCTTCTTTCTTCCCTCCCTCCCACTCTCCTTTCCTTCCTTCTTTCTTTCTTTCCTTTCTTCCTCCTTTTTTATTTCTTTGGTTTTTTTGTGGTTCTTTTTGCATTCTTTTACATCACTCTGATCTCCTCCCTTTTCCTCCCTTTCACCCATTAAAAAAAACTCTGCTCTAACAAGTTCACATAGCAGATCCACATGTTGGCAATTTCCAAAAATGCATGTGTTATTCTGACCTATCCTCTGAAGTTCCAGTTAGTCCTTGAATTCCTCAGAGTTCTAAAGCATTTCAAAGCTATTTTTCTTTATAATATTGCATTCATTATATAATTTGGTCATCTAGTTTTGTTCACTTTAGTCTGGGTCAGTTCTTGCAAATATTGCTAGGTTTCTCTAAGCCTATTGTTTCATGATTTCTTACAGAGTAATAACAGGGCATTACATTAATAATTTGTTCAGCTATTCCTCACTAGAGAAACACTCCTTTAGTTTCCAGATCCATTGAACAACATAGCAATTCAAAAATAGCATTTCAAGCATATTTATATGTATTTATATGTTTCTGTATGTACATATGTATCAATACATAAGAGTTATTTCCCTCTCTTTTATCTCTTTAGGGGCAAATGTATCACTTTGTCAAAAGATGCACCATGACAGTACCATTTTGGATATGGTTCCAAACTGCTTTTTACAATAGCTATACCAATTTGCAGCACCACCAATTATGCATTAGGGTACCTGCCATCCCATATCACCTGCAACAACTGCCATCTCACTTTATTTGTCATCCTTGCAATTCTAATGGAGACAGACCTCCAGAATTATTTTAATTTTCATTTCCCTTATTATTAGTTATTTGAAGCCTTTTTCATAGGATTGTTGATAGCTTACATTTCTTTCTTTGAGAACTATCTAGTTATATCTTTTGACTGTTTATCAATTGGAAAATCTTATTTTTCAAATCATATACTATATATAGTATATATGTATATACATATATATACATTTATGAATGAATATAATCTCAGTCAGATCTGAGAAACCTGCTGAAAACATTTTCCTAGTTGTTTCCTTTCTAATTTTAGCTACATTGATTTTTTTCACAAAAAATTTTTCAATGTTGTTCCATGAAAAACTATTTTGTCTCCTGTAATCATCTCTTTCTTCTATTTCATCAGTCAGTAAACAAGTATTTATTTGGTACCTACTAAGTGCCAAGCCCTGTGATAAGTGCTAAAAATATAAAGAAAACCAAAAATACAGTCCATGCTCTCAAGGAGCTTGCATCCTCATGGGAGAAACAACTTTCAAACAAGTATGTACAAACAAGATAGTACAAATGGGATAAATTGGAGAAAATGTCAGAATCAAGGCACCAAGATTAAGGAGGACTGAGGAAGGTTTCTTGTAGAAGGGTGACTTTGGCTGAGACCTGAGGGAAGCCAAGGCAGCCAAGAAATGGGGATGAGAAGGTAGTTCCAGTAAGAAAAAATGAAAATACTTGTAGTCATGTGGAAGAAACAATGAGGAGTGCACTGTCATTTGATCCCATAGTGCATCAGGAAGCCAACAAGTATTTTTAAGCACCCAATATGAGCCAGATATAGTGCTAAGTACTGGGAACACAAAGAAGGGCCAAGGATAGCCCCTGCTCTCAGGGAGCTCATAATCTAATGGAGAAGAAAACATGCAAACAACTGTGTACAAACAAGCTATATACATACACATAGAAATGACAAATTAGAGATAATCAACTGAGGGAAAGCACTAGCATTAAAGGAGATTGGGCTTATTCTAGAAGCCAGGATTTTAGCTGGGATTTGAAGGAAGCCAAAAGGTAGAGATGAAGAGGGAGAGAATCCCAGGCAAAGGAATATCCAGTGAAAATATATTTTGTAAGGAGATGGAATACTTTGCTTGGGAAATGACAAAGAGGCTAGTATCATTGGATCACAGAGTACATGGGGAAGGGAGGAAATAAGGTGCAAGAAGACTGGAAAGGTAGGAGGGTTCAAGGTTATGAAGGGCTTTGAGCACAGAGGCTTTCATATTCAGTCCTGGTGGCAGTAGAGAGTCACTAGAGTTTATTGAGTGGGGTGGAGGGTGACATGACTAGGTCTGAAGTTTAGGAAGATTAATTTGACAGCTAAGTGGAGGATGGAATGGAGTAAGAAGAAATTTACATGAGGCAGCAAGACCAACCCACAGGCTATTGCAACGTCTAGGTATGGGGCAATGTGATCCTGCATCAACATTGTAGCAGTATTAGGCGAGAACAGTGAGTATATATTAGGAAGGTGAAATTGGAAGCTCTTGGCAACAGATTGGGTGGGAGTAAGAAGCTGAATTTGACTCTTAGGTTGTGAGCCTGAGTGACTGAGAGGATAGTGGTTCCTTCAACAATAACAGAGACATTTGGAAGAGGTAGAGACTTTTGGGTGGAAAGATAATGAATTCAGTTTTGTACATGTTGAGGTTAAGATGTCTATGGGAACAAAGGAGCTGCCCATCAATTAGGGAATGGCTAAACAAATTATGGTACATAAATGTAATAGAATATCAGTGTGTTGTAAGGAATGATTTATTTGATGAATATAGAGAAGCATAGACAGATCTATATGAACTGATGTAGAATGAAATAAACAAGTCAAGAAAATAATATTGAAAGTAACTACCGCAATGCAGATGGAATAAACAACACATCAAAAAATAAATAAATGTAACAAAATTATAAAAATCAAACAAAACTTCAATGAAAAGGTAGAAGATGCCAACTAATTCACAAAAAATATATCTTACTGAATTAGAAAAAAATAATAATAAAATTCATTTGGAAATACAAGAAGTCAAGAATATTAAAGGAAACAATAAAAAAATAAGGGAAAGAGCTTTGGCAGTACCAGGTCTTACGCTATATTATAAGACAGTAATTATCAAAACTGTCTGGTAGTGGCTAAAGAATAAAAAGATAGATCAATGGAATAGAGTAGACATATAATTTATATGAGCAAATAAATATAATAACCTTGTATTTGATAAATGTAAGAACTTAAAATTTTGGGATAAAAATTCATTATTTGGAAAAAATTATTGGGAAAACTGCAAAGTGGTATGGATGAAGCTGGGCATAGACCAATATTTTACAGAATTTACCAAGATAAGGTCAAAATGGATACATGACCTGGATATAAAGAGACATGTCACAAGAAAATCAGAAGAACATGGAAATACTCCTCATCAGACTTAAGGATAGGCAAACAATTTATAAAGAAATAAGTTACAGAAAGCAAAATTAAATTTAAAACAGATAATTTCAATTACATTAAATTAAAAATGTTTTGTACAAATAAAACAAATGTAGCCAAGATTAGAAGGAAAGCAGAAAATTGGGGGGGGGTGGATTTTATAGGCAATTTATCAGATAAAAGTCTCATATCAAAAATATATAAAGAACTTTGTCAAATCTATAAGAACACAAGTCACTCCCCAATTGCTAAATAGTTAAAGGATATGAACAAGCAGTTTTCCAAAGAAGAAATTAAAACAATTTATAATCTATAAAAATGGTCCGAATCATTATTGATTAGAAAAGGTGCAAACTAAGAGATATCATTTTACACCTAGCAGATTGGCTAAAATGATTGAAGGGAAAAATGAAAAATTTTGGCGTGGATGTGGAAAAATGAGGACACTAATTCACTGTTGGTGGAATTGTAAACTGATCCAATCATTTTGGAAAGCAATTCTGAATTATGCCCACAGAGTTAGTAAAATACCTATACTCTTTGACCCAGCAATACCACTACTAGGTCTATTTCCAAAGATGATCATGGCAAAAGGAAAAGTGCCTATGTGTTCTAAAATGTTTATAGCATCTGTCTTCATGGTGGCAAACAACTGGAAACTGCAGGGGTAGCCATCAACAGAAGACACCCCCCCCAACCTACCTTTTCATAGAGGTAAGAGTTCCACAGATATTATAATTTGCACATATTTTCATACTTTTCAAGGTTGTCAATTAGTTATCCTGACCATTTTTATCCTCCCTAAAAAATACTACTTACCATATGGGATAACTTTCTGGGATGAGTATGTGTAGGGGATCCATATATAAGTGAAATATAGAGGGAGAATAAAAATGGGCCCAGGAAAGAGTCCTCCTGTCAGGAGGAATAATCTAGAATCTAGATGAAGATCCCAAAAAAAGATGGAGAAGAACTAGACAGATGGATAAGTAGGAAGAGAACCAGGATATGGAAAGTTGGAGAGAAGAGAGTATTAAGGAGAAGGTGATTAACAGTATCCTGGAGAAGTAGCAAAGTATAAGGAGACTAGAAAGGTGTAAAAGTAGGAAGAAGTTAAGATGGCGCCTCTTCATAAAGGCATCTTCCAAGCAAGGGTTTTAATATTTGATCCTAGAAGGTGTAGGAAACCAATAGAGTTTATGGAATGAGGGCACATGGCGTAACATGTTTAGACCAATCACTTTGGTAGCTGATAGGAGGATGAACTGGAGAGAGAATTGACTTGTGGCAAGCAGATCAATTTGCAGTTGTTTCAGTGTTCTAGCAATGAATAGGGAGAAGTGATAGAGGATCCAGGAGAGCTCATGTAGCAAGACACTATTTTCCTTTGTCCTGGATCATTGGATGGTTAACCTTAATCAAGGGGAGTGACCACTTGAGATTATCAATCTCTCTCCCTCTGGTTAGTTCTTTATTCTTATCACCTTGGGCTGGCTTATAAAGCTTCCAAAGGCAGTGCCCCAAGGCTTATGAATTCTTGAGGAGATCTCACTTTATACCTCTCCTTTGGGAAGGGGGAAATAAAGGCCTCCTCATTCCTGATTCATTTTTCCCCAACTTCTATCATGCAAATAATGATACATACAGGTAGTTGTTGTGTTGAGTCATTTTAGTCACAACCATCTCTCCATGAGCCTTTTAAGGTTTTCTTGGCGAAGATAAAGGAGTGATTTGCCATTTCCTTCTCCAGCTCATTTTGCAGATGAGGAGCTGAAGCAAACAGGATTAAGGGACTTGCCCAGGAACACACAGTAAGTAGATGAGGCTGGATTTAAACTCAAGAAGATAAATTTTCCTGACTCTAGGCCTGGCACTCTATCCACTGTGCCAACAAGGATTTATTGAAAGACATGGAGAAGAGTTGCACAAAGTGAGAAGTCATGGATGGGTGGAGATCTGCCCCCCAGGAAGTGACCATATTAATAAAATAACACGTGCATTGGAAAATCATTATGGCGTTGTGGGTCAGTTTTGTACAACTTTAGAGGTAGCATGCCATTGTGCATGGAGATTTGCTCTAGAATGTAGATGGGGGTTTAAGTCCTAACCCTGACACGTAATGGCTTTGTGACCCTAGGTGAATCACTTAAGTTCTCAGTGCTCCAGGAAACTTTCTAAGACTATAAAATGAAAAATAGTATTCATTTATGTTAATAGAAGGAGTTTCCTAACTTATATTTGTTTATGTGACTGTACCCTCACCACAGCAAGGCAAATATTCTATTTCTCCAAGTTTTTGCAACCCCACTCTCCATAATGGCTATTTCAAAAATTCTGATCTTTTCTTGAGCCTCCTAAACCACACTCTCCTTCCCCCTCAACCTCTTAGTTAAAAAAATATACCCTCACACTTAATTGTTATAAAAGAGACAACTGACAGAGCTCATCCACCCCTTCATCTCATCTCATATCATATAGATGTTTCTTCCCACTGTATTTTCCTTAACTTAGTATTGAGCTGAAGAAGTGGACCATCTCCTTAGCAAGCAGCTTCATCTTAGAAGAAAGGCTTCCTTAAAGCTCAATGTTTCTTTTTACACCTTTAAATCCATTCCCTCATGACTTCTCCAGCAATTTGCTCAAGAATCGATCCCATTCTCCCCCTTACTTTTAATCTCTTCCTTCTAGTGGATCTTTCCCTACTACCTACAAAGGTGCCCATGTATCCTCCATCATTACAAAAGATAATATAATTATATTCCTTCTACTCTAATCCTGTCTCTTCCCTTTCATGGCTGAACTTCTTGAGAAAACCATCTACACTTGGTACTTCAACTTTCTTTCTTCATAGCTAAATCCTCTGCAATCTGGCTTCAGATCTAATTACTGAAGTGAAACTTTCCTCTCCATCACCAATGGTTTTCTCTTCACTGCCACATCTAATGGTCTTTTCTCACTTCTCGTCCTTCTTTACCTCTCTGTATCTTTTGACACTGTTGATAACACTCTCTCCAGATTCTCCTTCTCTCAGTCTAGCCATTCTTTCTCAGTCTCCCTTGCTCCTCATTGTACTTTGCTGCTTCTTCATTCATGTCATGCCCATTGTGTGTATCTCCAAGCCTATCCTTGGTCATTTCTTCTCCAATGGGCTCACCCATTATCAATAGTGCTACTGATTACCATATGTACATGCTAAAATTAGGCATCATCAACTGCCTCCTGGCTTAAACATGTCTCAAACATTATCTTTGCCCCCAAACCTACTCTTCTTCCCAATTTCCTTATTAGTCTCTAGAGCACTGCTACCTTTCCTGTTTCCCAGTCTGGCAACCTCAGTGCCATACTTGATTCCTCATAGTCACTAAAACCACACACCCAGTCTGTTAATAAATCTAGTCATTTCTACCTTTAAAATATTTTTAATTCATACCCCTGTTCCTTCCATTACATAGCAGCAACTCCCATTCAAGCCCTCATTACTTCTCATTTGGGCTATTGCAGTAAGTAGCCTTCTAACTGGTCTCTCTTCCTCAAGTCTCTACTCCAATCCATCCTCTACTCATCTGCTAAGGAGACTTTTCTACAATAAAGACCTGAGATGGCACCCATTTGCTCAATGAGCTCCAGTGAAATGCTATTACCTCCAGTACCAATGATAAACTCCTCTATTAGACATTTAAGTCTCTTTGTGTTCTAACTTTAATATTTTCTTACTCTTTACTCCTTTCCATACAGTCTATTATCCAACAATGCTGGTGTATTTGCAGTCTCTCTAATGCAACGTTTCATTTCCCATCTTCATGCCTTCACATTACCTGTCCTCTATTCCTGAACTAGTCTGTCCTCTTACTTCTGCCTCTTAATTGCCCTGGCTTCCTTTAATGTTCATCTATTCCAGGAGGCCTTTCCCCACCCCCCAAATACTAATACCTCTTCCTCTCATGGGAGAGAGATGGGAAATATAGGATTCTTCCTATCTACACTGTACATATCTTGTATATTGCTAGTTATTTATATGCTGTCTCCCCTATTAGACTGTCAGCTCCTTGAGAGTGGAAGCTATATTCTTTCCTTCTTTATTACTCCAGTATTTAGTACAGTGTCTATCTGGTAGTAAATGCTTTGCTTAATAAATGCCTGTTAAGTGGCTGAATAAGTGAAGGAAATGAGAAGTGTCATACAAATCCAAATTTTTAATGTCAAATAAGTATTTGAATATTTATACCACTGTAAATATAGTAATTAATGAACGATAGTGATATAACAAAAGCACAATCATATTCATAATAGTGTCATATAAGGTAAGAAGCAATACATCAAGGATTAATGTATTTGTATCTCTGATCATGGGATCACAGGAGTCATCTAAGTGAATCTCTTAAATAATTAATTTCTTCAAGATGTCCACCAAATGATGATCTAGACACTACATGAAGACCACTTCTAGACAGATTAAGCTCTTAGGAAGTTTTTTGCTTTCTCAAATACTCCCATAGATCCTTGACCTCAGTGGGGATGTTCCTCCATGATGTAGATTTCAATCCATCCTTGGCAGCCTATCCTCTGGGACTCCTATCCATGTCCACCTGGTCCACCCATACAGCGGCTACCAGGGTCCACCCTCCCGACTTTCCTCATATTTTCTTAACATCACCAGGATAATAGTGAAGTACCGCTCATCGAGTATTTCTCAGTTTTGCCCTATGGTCAACCCATGTTCTTTTTCCATACATTTCCTCTTTGGTGATATCTTCTTTAGTTCTACTCTGTAGTCACTTCTTTGCTATATGTTGCAGTCTGTTCACACCCACCATGTACCTCTCCATCATATTCTGATACTAATTTTCAATTCACTATAGCATTTCAGTATTGTTAGTCATATGACATTGGGCCAAAAATATCTCTCTTTAACTTTCACTGATTTTTTTTCCTAGTGATGATCTCTGGGATCTAATCACACTTCTAAACTGAAGAGGCAACAAAGTGGCACAGTAGATAGAGTGCTGGGCCTGGAATCAGGAAGACTCGAGTTCCAGTCTAGCCCCAGATACTTACTAGATGTGTGATCTTGGGCAAGTCACTTAACCTCCATTGGTCTTAGTGCCCTCAACTATAAAATAGCAATGATAATAACGCCTACCTCCCAAGGTTGTTACGAGGTGCCTGGTACATAGTAGATACTTTACAAATGCCAGACATTTATTATTATTATTATTATTATTATTATTATTATTATTATTATTATGAGCATTTGAAATACTTGAAATGTGTTGCCATATTACTCCCAATTTTTCTCTTCCTAAGCTCATAGGAACTATTATATCAAAGAGAATCTAGTCTATTTTCTTTGAAGCACCTAGATGGCACAATGGATAGACCATTGGGCCTGGAATCAGGAAGTTCCATCTTGCTGAGTTCAAATCTGATCTCAGATATTTACTAGCCATGTGACCCTGGGTAAGTTACTTAACCCCTGCTTGCCTCAGTTTTCCCAAACTATAAAATGGGGGTAATAATAACATTTATCTTGCATGGTTATTGCAAGAATCAAATAAGAAGATATTTAGAAAGATCACAGCACAGTGTCTGGCACGTGGTAGATGCTATATAAAAACTTGCTCCTTTCTCTTCTTCCCCTCTGAATGGGAGGTGCACAATACATAGCTTTTAAAAGAATGAAATGTTAGAACTTTCCCTCACTCTTCTTTGTACCTGCTTTTATTTCATGTGTTTATTTCTCAATATAAAAATATGGAAGCCTTTTAAGATATCTTCATTTTCTAAAGGCCAAGTATTTGTTTTATTTTAAAAGGTTAGAATTCAAAGTTCTATTATTGCCTAGGTGTGATGTGTGGAAAACATTTCGTTGTTGTTTTTTGTCTTGGGATTGTCGGTGTTGTTATTTCCAAGTCTTCTGTATTCTAACATAGATAAAGCATTTATTCAGTGCTTACTGTGTGCCAGGCACTAACCTAAGCACTAGAAATCAAAATACAAGCAAGCAAAAAGAAAGCCAGTCCATGCCTTCATGGAGCTTACATTCTAGTGGAACAAGATGCTAAGTCAGAGGAATCTGAAAACCTAGTGGTGGGGAGGGGAAAAAGAAGGATACATGGAAGGGGTGGGAGGGGAAGCTGGAAAGATTGTCTGGGTGCATCATGGTCTGGTCCAGGTTTGAAGAGAGTATCATGACTAGCATGGAAGATTCTCCACAGAGAAGTTCAGGAAAGTGTTGCCAGAGGGGAGGAGAAAGCCACTGAGGCAGAATTGGAGAGGGGATCTCAGGCATCATTGCCTGGTCTGGGTTTGAAGAAAGCATTACAACTGCCATGGGTGCTTGCTCAAATTTTGGTTATTTCTATGTTGTATAAAAAACTACGAAGTAAAATACAATGCTGAAGATATTACATCCTCATTCCAGAATCATAGAAATTACTTTTTTCAACTTGAATGGTCACAGGGCACATGTACTGTCACATATGGGAAGACATTTCACTGGAGCTAATACCAGCCCCCTCAGACTCTTGGTAGCTTCTATGACATGGACCATTGATGAAGGAATCTGAAAGAATGTCACCATATGTTTTCCTGCCCATGCCATAGTCGGAGGTATTTGTAACCGTTGTTTGTCTTCTGCTCTTGAAGAGAATCCCGACCTTAGGAAGGTGAAGCTATGAAGTGTGTGTGAATTGGATTTAAGTGAGGGAGGGCTATGCAAGGTCACCAGCCTCACTTTCTCCTCTGGAGCCATATGGGTCCAATGGCCAGATATAGATCAGGATGACTGGAGATGGCCCCCCATCTCTAACTGTTATGAACCTGAAGAACGCAAAATGTGATTATCAACACCCAGATTCTCCTTTTTATTAATTGACTTATTTTTACTTTTAGTTTACAACATTCAGTTCCTCAAGTATTTGAGTTTCAAATTTTCTCCCACTTCCTCTCTTCCCCTCTCCCCAGCCAAGACAGCATGTGATCTGATATAGGTTCTATGAATACCTTCACACTAAACATATTTTCACAATAGTCAAGTTGCAAAGAAGAACTACAACCAATGGAATGAACCACAAGAAAGAAGAAACAAAACAGAAACAAAAACAGAAACAAAAACAACAACAAAAAAGAGGGAGAAAATAGTTTGCTTCAATCTGGGTTCAGATGCCATAATTCTTTCTCTGGACGTGAATCACTTTTTCCATCATGAGTCTTTTGGAGTTGTCTTAGAACCTTGAATTGCTGAGAAAAACCAAGGCTATCAAAGTTAGTAATCAGAGATACTGTGTGTCTGTAATCCCATATAATATCCTCTTGGTTCTGCTCCTCTCACTCAATATCAGATCATATAAGTCTTTCCAAATTATTATGAAGTCTGTCTGTTCCTCTTTTCTTATTGCACAATAGTATTCCGTTACATTCATATACCACAACTTGTTTAGCCTTCCCCAATTGATGAGCATCCTCTTCATTTCCAATTTTTGTCACTAATTTTTGAACATGTGGGTCCTTTGCCCACTTGTATGATTTCTTTGGGATACAGTTCTAGAAGTGGTATTGCTATGTCAAAGGGTTTCCACATTTTTATAGCCCTTTGTGCATAGTTCCAAATTGTTCTCCAGAATTGTTGGATCAGTTCACAACTCCACCAACAATGCATTAGTGTTCCAATTTTCCCACATCCGCTCCAGGATTTATGATTTTCCTGTTTTGCCATGTTAGACAACCAGATTCTCCTACTAACTCTATTGTGACTTACTGGGTCCCTTTTGTTGATCCATTCTTCATGTCTCCTTTGCCATCCTCCTGTTTCAGAAGAATAAAGTAGGTATCTATAAGGCATTCAGATCTAAGATTGGGAAGGGGCCTCAGAAGACATTTAATCCAAGTCCTTCATTTTATATATGAGGAAAATGAGACCCACAAAAGGAAATAAATTTTCCCAAAGTCACAGAGGAATTAATCAATCAATCAATCAAAAACTGTGTTAAGTGGCTCCTCTGTGCCAGGGCCCTACTAAATTCTGGGGATATTATGACTAAAATGAAATAGTCCTTCCTTACATATAAGAAGTTCATGGTATAATATTATTAATGATTGTTTTCAATGTGCTTTGCAAAAATAATCTCATTTCATCTTCATAACAACCCTGGGAAGTACATACCATTATCACTCCCATTTTACATATGGAGAAACTGAGGCACACAGAAATTAAGTGACTTGTCCATGGTCTTACAACTAAGTGCCTGTACCACCTATGTGCTTCATTAGGTATGGAATCTGAGGTCCTTACCATTGGGTATGGAATCCTGAGGAACCTGAGAGCCTAAAGGCTCTGCAAATTAATACCTGTGGGAGTTCAGCAAGTCCTCTCATCTTTCTGAGCCTTGATTTCCCCATATGTACAGTGATTGAGCTAGAGAACCTTGAAACTCTCTTCTAGTCCTCAATCTATGGTTCCAGGATTGTGAGAAGCAGAAGCAGAGAAGATCTGCTTAAAATTCTAGGATAATGGGTTCAAGGCCTGGCATTGATCCTAGCAGGGTGACTCTGGGCAAGACAATTAACCTTGGAGGACCCCCAGGCATTTGTCTAAGACCATAATTTACAGACAAGTTGCTGAATTCCATCATTGGTAGGAATGTCCTGCACTGATGCAACCACAGGTCTAGACCGCAAAAAATAAAAATAAATCCTGTGAAGACACTGCTCTGTAAATGGACCACATTACTCTGGCCAAGGCCTCAAAGTAATTCACTAGCTATGCTCTCTGGAGAGCTTTGAATATTTTGCTTCTTGTCTGATGCAGTAACCACTTGGCTACTCTGCCCACCATTATAAATTTGTACTAGTCCCTCTTCAAACTTCCCAGACTCAAGGGTTTTAGAATTTGGCAGGACCTTTGAGAGTACTACGAACAACTTTTTTTTTTCTTTTGCCTTAGCCCATGTTTAGTTCATGGGAAATGCACAGTAATTAAAACAATACAGTCTCCTGGCCAAAGGGAAGCCTGTGATAAAAAAAAGAAAAGAAAAAAAGAAGGCAGGGAGGTGGGGGGGGGGGAGGCAGGTGGGAGACCAGTAAAGTCATGTGTCTCTACATTGACCTTCTGTCCTGGATTATCACAGAGACTTGACTAGTAGCTAGATATAGACAGACTGACAATTTCTTCTGCCAAAAAAGGAAATTTAGGAAAATGAGCCCAGATATATATTTGTGTAGGAGGCATCTCATATGAGCAGGACACTAAGAGATATGTGATAATAGATGAGACTCTGCTTCCTATTACTGCCCTAGGAAACATGGGTTTTGAGCTCATCTCTCAAAATCACAACTTAATGAAATGAAATGTGCACTAATTCCTGCAGTAATTCCACACTCTTGATGACTGTGTGGTTCAACTCAATAAGTATTTGGTGTGGACCACTACCACCACCACCACTATGCTACTTACTTACTACTTTTGCTACTACTACTACTACTACTACTACTACTACTACTACTATTGCTACTACTATCACTACTATTACTACTACTAACTACTCCTAGTACTACTACTAACACTACCACCACCACTACCACTACTATTGAGTACCACTACAACTATTCCTATTAACTACTACCACCATCACTCTACTACTACTACTACTACTACTATGACTACTACTACTCCCACTTATATTATGACTACTATCCCACAACATTTATATAGTACTTTTAGGCTTACAAAGTGTTTTACATGTATTAATGATATAATTGTTAGCATTGATATAGAGTTTTAAGATTGGAAAGCTTGTAAAGTTTTGTATTGTCTCATTTATTGTTTAACAAATCTGTAGGCTAGGTGCTATTATCATCCCATTTCACAGATGAGAAAACTGAGGCTGAAAGAGGTTAATTGACTTGCTCAGGATAACACATGTAGTGAGCGCTTGAGATTGGACTTTGGTGTACTGAAAGGCACTTTTCTAATTTGCCCCATTGGCTTCCTAATTCCAAGTCCTTCACTCTATCTACTATGCCAATGAGCTGCCTCTAGTATGTGCCACGTGTTAGAGATACCAAGGCAAAAATTAAAATAGTCCCAATACTCATGAAGCTTAAGCTCCACTTTGACTACCTATTTCTTGTGTGACTTTGGGCAAATCACTTCATCTCCCTAAGTTTCAGTTTCCATTAACTATAAAATTGGAGAATTGAATTAGATTACCTCTGAGGTCTTTTCCAATTCTAGATCTAATATCCTCCTGTGGGATGGGAGATGACATGAATCCAAAAAAGCACAGAAAAATATGTATGTAGTAAACAAGGGCATATAGGGAGAGGAGTGCTAACGATCAGGGGAATCAGGGAAGATTTCATGTAGAAGGTAGCCCCTGAATTGAACCTTGCTGGGAACTAGGAATTCCAAGAAAGGGAGGTGAGGAGAGATAACATTTCAGGCATAGAGGAATATTAGTGCAACAGGAGGCAAACTTCACTTATAATGTGGGAACTGGAATGTGGATGAACAATATGGAGAAAAGCTTGCTTCCCGGCAGATATGCATGACTTACTGTGCTTCCCTTGCCAGATGCTAAGACAATCTACACTTATTCCTCCTGGCTCTTGGATCTGCTAATGCTACCAACAGGTCAGCCTTTTATAGCCTGACATGTGGCCTCACCTCTGCTCACACACCACCCCAAATCCCATTTCCCATGTGCTAAAAGTGTAGTAATGGGCTGAAAATGATTGCAAAACCCCTCAATCCCATAGCCCTCATTGTTTCCAGAGTTCTTCATGTCTGAGGCATCCTGGTGCAGTGGAAGGATCACTGAATTGAGAGCAAGAAGATGAGGGTTCAAACGCTGGCACTTACAATGCATGTGACGTTGGGCATGCCACTGGACCTCAGTCTAGGTTTCCTTAAAGTTGTAAATTATATTGTGAGCCCCTCGATGGCAAGGATTGTCTTTCACTTCATTTTATATATCAAGTGTTTAGCACAGTGGCTGGCACATACATAGTAGGCACTTAATATTTACTGATTGACTAAATCTTTGATCTTATGTATCTGTAATGCTTTCTTTTAGTGTTTCTAAGTACCTGTCTACCTCGAAATCTATGAATTTATGTTTATCAGTCCTGTGTATCAGCTCTGTCAAAATCATTTTGAAAAAATTGGTGAAGCAGTTTAATAAAAGCTACAGCTGGCTAAGTGTTACTACATAAATATCACATAGCTTATACAGAGGATCTTGTCCTCAGATTGATGAACTTGTATGTATTTCTACATTTGTTTTTATCTCTAATTCTCTAATCCATATCTATATCTCTATCTATATGATCTACATCTTCTGTATATGGCTATATGAATATATCTATCTTGATAGATCCATTTTTCTATAAATAATTCCTTTCTTTCTGCCTTTGACTGCCTTGGGGTATGTGAGGAGTACCAGGCCACGTCTCCTGCTATATCCAGGGCCATCTTCAGTTGTCTTTATCTACATCTTGCAACTGGACCCAGATGGCTCTGGAAGAGGAAGTAAGGCTGTTGACTTTGCACAGCCCTTCCTCACTTAAATCCAATTCACTTGCATATTATGGCATCACCTCCCTGATATCGTGGTCCTCTTCAAGAAAGAAGGACAAATAACCAGTACTGGAATCTCTCATCACCATCTTTTTTTTTGAAATACATACTTGGCTAGATCTAAATTATTTTTACAACAATAATGAAATACATGAAAGAAAAATATGAAAGAAAATTATATTCAATATAAAAGCCTAATTTTCTTCAGTTTTCTGACCTATGCATCTGCCCTAAGTGACAAACCCATTTTAATGCCTTACAAATAACTCAAAGTGTTTAGAACATAAGCAGAACTGGAGGAAAGGAGAGGAGGGAGGGGGGAAGACAGAAGAGAAAGAGAGCAAGGAAGGAAAGAAGGAAGAAAAGGAGAAAGGAAGGAAGCAAGGAAGGAAGGAGGGAGGGAAGGACAGAAGAAGGAAGGAATGAAAGAAGGAAGGAAGGAAGGAAGGAAGGAAGGAAGGAAAAGAGGAAGGGAGCAAGAAGGGAAGGAAAGGAAAAAGGAGAAGAAAGAGAAGGAGGGAGGGGAGAAAGAGACAGAGATAAAGAGAGAGACAGACAGATACAGAGAGACAGAAGAGAAATAAGCAAAGGTTTCACAACTTGGGTAGTCAAATGCTTTCTTTAATTCATCATATTAATGACTTCTTAGAAGCACAGCAACATTCCATTGTATTCTTTTATCACAGATTGTTTAGGCATTCCTCAATTAACAGACATCTACCTTGGATCTACTTCTTCATTAATACAAAAAAGTGCTGCTATAAATATTTTTGTAAATATGAAGGCTTTGTTTCTGTCACTAACCTCCTTGGAGTATATGACTAGCAGGGATTATCTCAATTAAAAGGTATGGAAAGTTTAGTCACTTTCTTCTCATGATTCCAAATTGCTTTCCAAAATGCTTGGACCATTTTATATTTCCAACAACTGTGTGTTAGCATGTCTGCCTTTCCACACCCTCTCCAGAATTGATTATTTCCATATTTTGTTGTCTTTGCCAATTTGCTACGTCTGAGACAAATACAAAGTCCTCAGAGTTGTTTTGATATTCATTTTTCTTATCATTAGTGATTTGGGACAGCCTTTAATATAGTTATGCATAATTCCCAATTCCTCTTTTGAAAATCACTTGTTCATGTTCTTTGACTATTTTTCCAATGGGGAATTGCTTTTAGTCTAGTATATTAGTATAATTACCTCTCTATGTGGGATATCCATCCTTTATCAGAGATATGTGATGTAAATGTTTTCTTCTTTCCTAATTGACTATTTCAATTCCCTTCTTATCCTCACTTTATTAATTTTGTTTGTGCAAAAGCTGTTGAATGTCACATAAACAAAATGACCTGTCTTTTACAATGACTTTTCCTCTTTGGGTGATTAATCATTCTAATAGATTTGGCTCTCAAAGGGATCCATTTTAGGTTTGCTCTATCATTACTACCATCATCATCATGATCATCGTCATTGTCATCATCATCATCATGTTGTTATTACTCAGATCACACATCTATTTTTGCATTTATCATTGAATACTAAGTAATTGAGTCATACTGTTTCTGATCTTCCTTATCTAGTCTGCTCAAGTGCTCTACCCTTTGATTTTTTAACCAGTACCAAATCATTTAATGATTACAGATTTACAGTGCAGTTTGAGATTATTATTATTTCCTTTGAGATTTTAGAATTTTTGTCAGTGCATAGGAATTTTGCTATATACTTTCCAGCTCTACAAAATATTCCCTTGGAATATCTCCAATTCAGTAAATCAGTCTAGGTAGTATTTTTATTTTCATTACATTGGCATGATCCAATCATGAACATTTAGAATCCATTTAATTTTCAAGCTATCTAGCCCCTACCTGAAAGGGATCACCACTAAAAGTTCCAAATAAATTGCCATCTAGCTTCTGCTTAGAGATCTCTAACAAGAGGAAACCTATTACAACTCAAAGCAGCACATTCTACCTTTAGACAACTAATTGTTAGGAAGTTTTGTTTTTGTTTGTTTGTTTTTTCCCAACATCTAACCCAACTTTGCCCTTTTGCATCTTCCAGCCATCCAGCTCCTGGTTCTGGCCTCCAGGACTAATCCAAATAACTCTGACCTCCTTCCACAAATTAGCCATTCAGATACTTGAGAGCAATTATTATAACCCTTCCTCATCTTCTCTGTTCCTAGCTATACATTTCCAGTGCCTTCAACTGTTCCGCAAAGTGTTGACTAAGGACCCTTCACCGCCATGATGGCCATCTTCTGAAATTTCTTCAGTTTATCAATATCTTTCTTATACTGAGCCACCTAGAACTGAACACAATACTCCAGATGTGATCTGACCCAAGCAAAGGGCAGAGGGATAATGACCTCATTTCAGGAAGCTTTCAATAATGCACCCTGAGGTCTTTTTTAGGGTTTCTGTTGTTGTTCACTACATCACACTACTAACTCATATAGATCTTTCAGTCCACTAAAACACCCAGATCTTTTTTTTTCAGTCAAGCTGCTATGGAACTATGCTTCAACCATACTGCATTTGCAAAGTTGACTATTGAACCTAAATGTAGGACTTTATATTTATCCCTATTGAACTTCATCTCATTAGATTTAGCATCATGTTCTAGACTAGAAGTAGGCAAAATATGGCTGAGAATAAAATCTGGACATATTGTTTTGTAAAGCCCTTGAGCTTAGAATGTTGTTTTGGTTAGTTTTTTTTAATTTTTTGCATTTAAAATAAATCAAACTTGTTTTAAAAAATAAAACATCCTTAGCTCCTGGTTCATACAAAAGCAGTTGGGCAGACAGAATTTGACTCCTCAACTATAGGGATGCCAACTCTTAATTTAAAAGAAGAGAGGGAGGGAAGGAGAGAAGACAGGCATCAGGTAGGAAAGTAGCAAGGAAGGAAGGAAGGAAGGAAGGAAAGAAAGAAGGAAGGAAGGAAGGAAGGAAGGAAGGAAGGAAGGAAGGAAGGAAGGAAGGAAGAAAGAAAGAAAGAAAGAAAGAAAGAAAGAAAGAAAGGAAGGAAGGAAGGAAGGAAGGAAGGAAGGAAGGAAGGAGGGAGGGAGGAAGAGACAGGAAGCAAAAGGAGAGGAAGAAGGAAAAAGGAGAGAAGGAAAGTATAAAAAGAAAAGAAAAGGAAGTTCTGTAAGAAGGGCCCAAGAGGATTTTTTGGTTATTGAAGTTTAATTTCAGTTTGGACTATTACCGTGGCTGCTCTTAGTCCTGAGAATAATGATGACTAGAAATAGTTAATAACTTCTCAAGTGAATTTCTTTTTGAATGTTTCCAAAATAGTTTTTTAACCGGAAAACTGCTTATACAAAGTGACTGAAGGAGAGTTAAATGGCTGTTACATATAGACTACAAATGGAAAGTGACCTGTATTATTGGCTCAGTTTGAGAGGCAGGGTAGGACAAAGAGGCAAGGTGGTAGTTGAGACACCACAAATACTATTAAGTTGTGAGTCCCTTGTGTTAAACAAGACTTAATTAACTGAACAGTAAACATAAAATAAGATAAAAGAGCAGCTCTTTACTAAGTCCCCAAACCCACATTTTCTCAGGAAGGACTTTATTATCTGCTAGACTATACATTTCTGGAAATCATGACAAGGAATTTAACAGACTGCCCAAATGAGTGGAACAATATTTTCTTAACAATCATATAAACAGGACATAAGGGGAAGATGGTAGAGTAGTTTTCCACAACTCTCAGCAACCCAAAAACCTCAGAAAAAGAAATTTTGAACTAGATATAATTTAACTAAACCCACAACATAAGAAGACAGAAGCACCATTATAGGTAAGAATCCTATGAAACAACATTGGTGAACTTCTTAATTAGAGCTGCCATTGAGCATACCCTCCAGCCAATCAACTCCCACTTTACTCACAGTGAATAAAAGCAACATTGCCCGCATGTGATTCTGTGTGTGTCTATGGGGAACTATGCTCATTTCTTCCACTAGAGTGAATCAAACGGGACTTTTTGTTCACACACACACACACACACACACATGCACAACAAAGAAGAAATTGATTGATTTTACCCAGCCACAGAGAGTAAAAGGATTATTTTGGGTAATGGGAGATTAACTCCAAATGAAGGCTCACACAGCATAGAGCACAACACAGAACCACAGGACAGAAGGAAAAATCACATCTGAGCCTGAGGGAAAGGTGACTGAAAACCCCAAAGAAGTCAAAAATAGAATCCCAGAATTTACACTAGTAAGAGGTAGAGGAACATCAGGATGACTCCCACACTGAGGAAGCTTCCAAAGTCTGTGTAGCAGTAGAGGGTAGAAGAGCCAAAAGGGAAGAAGGAAAAATCAGAGGAAAAAGACTCAAAATATCCCCCCAAAATGTGGAAAAACAGAAGTAAAGCCTGAAAAAACCTAGTTCAACAGTGAACAAAACAATAGAGAAGATCATAAAGGCAGAATTTTTAAATGGCTAAAACTTAGAAGAGAAGTCAGGGGACATTGAGCAATTTATTACATTCAATAAGAAAATGAACCAAAATTATCTGCTTTTTAGTATCCTACACACACTCCCCAGAGATCATAAAACCAGAATTCTTGAAATGCAATGAAAGTTATAAAAGGATATAAGAGGAATGAAATTAGCTTACAAAGCAAAATTCTCCAAGTAGAATTTTGAAATACAAAGTACAGAGAAGGAAAAATTAAAAATACAATATAGAGAATTTCTCCAAAGAATTAGAGGCTTTGAGATAAAACAGAAGAGAGAAGAGAAGAGAAATACAGAGGACAGAGAGAGAGAGAGAGAGAGAGAGAGAGAGAGAGAGAGAGAAGAGAGAGAGAGACTAGTGAAGGAAAATTTGGCAGGATAAGAGAAAGACAATAATGTTAAAAGAATAAACCAATTCCATAAAATTCAAAGTGAGGCACCCAAATAATTTTGGAATCACAGGTCTCCCAACAAAAAGACAAATTTTTATGAAGGCATATTATGATACACAAAATAATACAAGAAAACTGTCCAAAATTATTTGATAGAGAAAAGCAAACATTGATCAATGGAATCCAGAAGTCACTGCAAGGAGAGAAAAAATCCGAAGCATATCATGGTTAAATATCAAGTAAATTGCATATCATAATTTCAATATCTAGCAACAAATTTCATAAAAAATTTCAGATATGAAGGAAAAGGCAATTTGATTAACACAAGATTATTCCACACATATATGAGGAATCAAAAGAGGGAGTGCACAGTGAATTTCAAAAAAGTAAAAGCTAAAAGCTGCAACCAAAACCTGAAAAACTAAACCTCACCATCAATGAAAGGATAAATACTCAACAAAAGAGAGAAATTTGAAGTATTATTGTGAAACAAAATCAGAAGTGAGTAGAGTTTTTTTTTTTTATTTGGAATATTTGCTTGCAAGTAACAGGTGTTTGTTAAACACTTTGTCCTAGCCACTGTGTTAAGTGAAAATACATACAAAATGGCATTCCATCTTTCCTTCTGCCTTACAGCTCCTAACTATATATTTCACATTGATTGTGGGGTGAGGGATGGTTATAGAACCAGAGATCAGATAACATCCTTTGGAGGGGAGATACTTTATATCTGAAATTTCATGAAGTAAACTTCATATATTATAAAATAAGGCTGAGAAGAAAATAGAGAGGATGGGGGCAACATTTATAACAGTAATTTCACAGAAAGAGGATATAATGAGAGCTCTAATTTGATATTTCTGAAGCTTTACTCATATGAGGACACAGAAAGAAGAAAATACAGGTTAAGTGTAAGCCCATTAATTAGAGAATAAGGTGCCAAATCAATGAGAATAGAAAAGAAATAATAAGGGGCACAATTCAGAAGAATATGATAACAGAATGTTCAAGAAAAGAGATGTTACTTGAATCATAAAAAGGGGGGAAAGACCTATACAAAAATATTTATAGTAGGTCTATTTTGTGGTGGAAATAATTGGAAGTTGAGGGAATGTCCATCAATCGGGGAATGGCTGAACAAGATGTGGTATATGGATGTAATGGAATAGTATTGTGCTGTAAGAAATGATGGGCAGGCGACTTGAGAAAAACCTGGAAAGACATATGAATTGATGAAAGTGAAATGAGCAAATCAGGAGAACATTGTACACAGTAACAGCAACATTATGTGATGATCATCTATGAAGGACTTAGCTCTTCTAAGCAATACAATGATCCAAGACAATTACAGAGAACTTATGAAAGAAAATGCTATCCAGAGAAAGAACTGATGGACGCTAAGTGTAGATAGAAGAATTCTTATTTTTTTTTCATTTTTTCCTTTTTGTCTGTTTATTCTTCCAAAACATAACTAATATGGAAATATGCTTTACATGATTTCACAAATACAACATATATCAAATTGCTTATAGTTTTAGGAAGAGGGGAGGAAAAAGAGGGAGAAAAGTTGGTAACCAAATTTTGTAAAAATGAATGCTAAAAATTTTCTTTACATATAACTGGAAAAGGTCCTATTAAACAGAAATGTTACTTAAAACAAGACTTTAGAGCACAGAAAACAATTTTAACTACACACAAATAGATGGAGAATAGAAAGATCAAAAAAGAAGAGAAATATATAAGTGAGTTAATTAATAAAATAAATAAATAAATAAAAAGAGTGAAAGGGGAGGAATTAGCAACTTAATAACTTTTAAACAATGTGGAATAGGTACAAAACCAGAATGGGACAGGGACTATGGGAATTGGCTTAATGTAAAAGTACAGTCTCTAAGGCCTAAAAACCTCACAATCCAGTGCAGGAATGCAGAAATATTAAAAGCATCCTTTTCAAACCGTGATGCAATAAAATTATATATGATAAATGGCCATGGAATGATAGACTAAAAATTAATTGGAAAATAAATAATCTAGTCCTAAAAATGAGTGGGTCAAACAACAAATCATAGAAACAATCAATAATTTCATTCAAGAGAATTACAATAATGAGACAATATACCAAAAAATATGGGATGCAGCACTGAAGGATTACATGAATAAACTAGAGAAAGAGGAGATCAATGGATTGGGCATGAAACTGAAAAAGCTAGAAAAAGAACAAATCAAAAATCCCCAATTAAATACCAAATTAGAAATACTGAAAACTGAAGGAGAGATTAATAAAATTGAAATTAATAAAACTATTGAACTAATAAATAAAACTAAGCTGGTTTTATGAAAAAAATAAAATTGATAAAATGTTGATTAATTTGATTTTTAAAAAATGAAAGAAGAAAACCAAATTACCAGGATCAAAAATGAAAAGGCTGAATTCACCTCCAATGAAGAGGAAATTAAAACAATAATTATAAATTATTTTATCCAATTGTATGCCCATAAATTGGACAATCTTGGTGAAATGGATGAATATTTGCAAATATATTTTTGTAAATGGCCCAGATTAACAGAAGAGGACATAAAATACTTAAATAACTACATCTCAGAAACATAAATTGAACAAGCCATCAATGAATTCCCTAGGAAAAAATCTCCAGGGCCACATGGATTTACAAGTGAATTCTATCAAACATTTAAAGAACAATTAATTCCAATACTATGTAGACTATTTAGGAAAATTGATAGAGTCCTATCAAATTATTTTTATGATACAAATATGGCACTGATACCTAAACCAGGAAGAGCCAAATCAGAGAAAGAAAATTATAGACCAATTTCTCTAATGAATATAGAAGCAAAAATTTTGAGTAAAATATTAATGAACAGACTACAGCAACTTGTCATGAGAATAATACACTTTGATCAGGTAGGATTTACACCAGGAATGCAAGGCTGGTGCAATATTAGGAAAACTATCAGAATAGTTGATCATATCAACGACAAAATTAACAAAAACCATATGATTATCTCAATAGATGCAGAAAAAGCTTTTGACAAAATACAACACCCATTCCTATTGAAAACACTTGAGAGTATAGGAATAAACAGCCTTCCTTAAAGCGATAAGTAGCATCTACCTAAAACAATCAGCAAGCATTATATATAATGGGGATAAGCTAGATGTATTCCCGATAAGATCAGGGGTGAAACGAGTGTGTCCATTATCACCACTGCTATTCAATATGGTACTAGAAATGTTAGCTTTAGCAATAAGAGAAGAAGAAACTGAAGGAATGAGAATAGGCAAGAAGAAACTAAGTTATCACTCTTTGCAGACAGTATGATGATATACTTAGAGAATCCTAGAGAATCAAGTAAAAAACTACTTGAAATAATAAACAACTTTAGCAAAGTTGCAGGATATAAAATAAACCCACATGAGTCCTTGGCATTATTATATATTACTAACAAAGCCCAAAGGCAAGAGATAGAAAGAGAAATTCCATTTAAAGTTATTGTAGCCATTATAAAATATTTGGGAGTCTACCTGCCAAAACAAACCCAGGGCCTATATGAACACAATTACACATTACTTTTCACACAAATAAAGTCAGATGTAAATAATTGGAAAAACACCAGTTGCTCATGGGCAGGTCCAGCTAATATAATAAAAATGACAATTCTACCTAAATTAATTTACTTATTCAGTGCCATACCAATCAAAATACCCAAATTTTTATAGAGCTAGAAAAAATAATATCAAAATTCATCTTGGAGAACAAAATATCCAGAATATCAAGGGAATTAATGAAAAGAAATGCTAGGGAAGGTGGTGTAGCCATACCACATCTTAAAATTTATTATAAAGCAGCTATCATCAAAATCACTTGATACTGGCTAAGAAATAAGGGACTAGATCAATGGAATAGGGTAGGTACATAAGACACAGTAGTTAATGTTTAAAGAAATCTACTGTTTGATAAATGCAAAGATCCCAGCTTCTGGCTCACTGTTTGACAACAACTGCTGGGAAAACTGGAAAATAATATGGTAGAAACTGGACATAGACCAACATCTAACACTGTATACCAGAATAAAGTCCAAATGAGTACATTATCTAAATATAAAGGCTGATATTATAAACAAATTAGGGGAGCAAGGACTAGTTTATCTGTAGATTTATGGGGAATGGAGGAATTTATGACCAAACAAGAGATAGAGAACAATATGAAATGCAAAATGGATAATTTTGATTACATTAAATTGAAAAGTTTTGCCCAAACAAAGCCAATACAACTAAGATTAGCAAGGAAGCAGAAAACAGGGAAAGAATTTTTACAACTAGTGTCTCTGATAAAGGCCTCATTTCTGAAATATGTAGAGAACTGAGTTGAATTTACAAGAATACAAGCCATTCCCCAATTGATAAAAGGTCAAAGGATATGAACAGGCAGTTTTCAGAGGAAGAAATTAAAGCTACCTAGAGTCATATGAAAAAAAAAATGCTCTAAATCACTATTGATTAGAAAGATGCAAATCAAAACAACTCTGAGGTACCACATCACACCTACCAGATTGGCTAACATGACAAAACAGGAAAGTGATGAATGCTGGAGAAGATGTGGAAAAGTTGGAGCACTAATTCATTTTTGGTTGAGCTGTGAGCTGATCCAACTATTCTGGAGAGCAATTTGGAACTATACCCAAAGCACTATAAAAATGTGTATACCCTTTGACACAGCACTATTGCTTCTAAGGCTGTGTGCCAAAGAGATCCTGAAAATGAGAAAAGGACCTACATGTACCAAAATATTCATAGCAGCTCTTTGTGGTGGCCAAGAACTGGACGTTGAGAGGATGCCCATCAATTGGAGAATGGCTAAACAAGTTTTGGTATATGGATGTAATGGAATACCATTGTGCTATAAGAAATGATGAGCAGGCAGACTTCAGGAAAACCTGGAGAGACTTATATGAACTGTTGCTAAGTGAAGTGAGCAGAAACCAGAAAACATTGTACACAGTAACAACCACAGTGTACAAGGACTGATTTTGATAGACGTAGCCCTTCTCAGCAATTCAAGGACCTAAAACTTCTCCAAAGGACTCATGATGGAAAATGCCATCCACATCCAGAGAAAGAATTATGGAGTTGGAATGCAGAGTAAAGCAGACTCTTTTCTCTTTTGTTTTGTTTTCTTTCTCATGGTTTCTCCCATTCATTATAATTTTTCTATGCAACAAGACTAATGTGAAAATGTTTTTAATAGGAATGTATGTGTAGAGCCAATATTGGATTGCATGCCATCTTGGGGAGGGATGGGGAGAAAATTTAAAACTTATGGAAATGAATGTTGAAAACTGAAAATAAATAAATTAAATTTTTAAAAAGAATTGCATTAGACACCATAGAAGAATAGGAGCTGTTCCCTATCTCCAAGAAGCTGTCCAGACATGACTATATATGAGAAGAAAGCACTAGCTTCTATGATGTACTTTCAATGTATTGTGAAGACACAAACTTGTATACTCTACCTACTTGAAGATGCCAAAAAATATGTAATAGATCTTCTTTTATATTGTTTTAAAACTTTGAGCACTATTAAAACATACCATCATATATTTCTATTTTTAAAAGTACAGTCTCTAAAGAGGAAAGGGATACAAATTAATGAAAAAAAAGTTTTAATGTAGGGAAACAAAGCCTAGCAACCATAAAAATTAATGTGAATGGGTTAAATATTCTAGTAAAATGAAAAATGAATGGAAGTATAGCTAAGAAAAACAACTAAAATAATCTAATGTATATACTAAACATCAAAAAAAGACACACATAAAATGAAAATGAAATGTTAAATGGAAAAATACTTCAAGTGACTAATAAAAGCAGGGGTTGCAATCCTACTCCCGGGATAAGCAAAATGGAATTATAAATTTGAAAGTAATAAACATGTATGCTTAAAGTAATAATACAAAATAAATGACTGTCAATACTAAGTGTGTATCAACAAAAAGCATAATGTCTAAATTCATAAAGCAAAAGTCAATTAAACTAAAAAAAATATATTACATTAAAAACAAAATATCTTAAACCAAAAAAAAAAAACTGTGTGAAAAGTGCAGAAAAAGTCTGACAAAGAACAAGACTCATTTATGCAAAAAAGTCATAAAGTCGATAAGGAGTTTAATATGATAAAAATGAATATAAAAACAATTATTAGCATTATTTGAAATGTGGAAACACTAGAAACTTCTGTAATGCATAAAGGAAGCAAAGCAAGGATACCCTTTCTCTACTATTGTTCAATTTAGGTCCAGCTTTTTCTAGGGATAACAGGAATAGAAGAGAAAGAAATTAAAGGCATAAAAACAGTAAAGTATCCTGCTTCACCAGTGAATTGATGCTTTACTTATAAAACCCAAGAGATTAGCAAAAAAAACTAAATAAGATAATTAATATCTCCAGTAAAGTAGCAGGAAAATTCTTTTTAAATAAGTAGCATTTGTATATAGCAAGAACAAAATATGGGAGTTATTATACAAATAGAAATCCTATCCAAAATAAACACAAAATCAAAATATATCTAGGATTCAACCTACCAAAACATATCCAAGTTATATAAATATAGTTGCAAAATACTCTTTGAGGAAATAATAAATTTAAATAATTGGAAGCATGTTCATTCCTCATGGTTTGGCAATTATTTTTTTTAATATTTTTTCCAAAATTATGATACCACCCATATTAGTTTATAGACTTATGTCATTAAACTATGGTGGGAGTCATTAAAACTATGGTGGGAGTATTGTATAAAGCTAGAAAAAATGAAGTTAAAATTCATTTAGAGAAAGAAAAGGACTAGAATCTCAAAGGAAATAGTGGAAAAAAATAAAGGAAAAACAGTAGTTCTATTTCCAGATCTGAAATTATGTTATGAAGTAATAGTAATCAAAATAATTTGATACTAGAGAAACAACTGAATTGAATAAAGCAGGATTTGATAAATCCAAGAATATAAATTGTTTGTGAAAAGACTATAATTCAACAACAGCTACTTCAGGGAAAGCCAGGAAGTACTCTGACAGAAATTAGGTGTAAGCCAACATATTAAATAGGTCAAATCATAAACTGAAATAGTACATATATACCTTCAAAATAAAATAAAAGAGAATGGGTCAGGACCTTTCACAGCTATGCCAAGGTGAATACTTAAAGAAATGAGAGATATAGCACAATGCCAAAGTAGAACGTTTCTATTGCATGAAATTGAAAAGCTTTTCTACATGCACACACACATGCATACAGAAAGAGAGAGAGAGAGAGAGAGAGAGAGAGAGAGAGAGAGAGAGAGAGAATGAATTTAAGTAAATTACAACATTTGTCAGAAACAAGACGATAGGAAGAAGTACAGAGGAGCTCTCCTCCAGAACTGCTCCAAAGAGATCTAGAAAATGTACCAGACCAAGTCTTAATAGGAAAATCCAAGGGGAAAAAACAAAACAAAACAAACCAGAGTAAGTCTTTTTTCCAGCCAAGGTTGCAAAAGGAGACAGAAAGGTTTGTGGACATCGGAGATGGAGTGTAGCCAGAGACAGTGGTGTGGAGTATTCCTTCACATTCCCTGGCTATAGACCAGGGCAAGAAAAAGTGTTTGATGTTGTACCAGATTCAGGAATATGGGTGCCAACTGGTAAGACTCTTGATTATTATCCAGTTCTAAGTCACATATCCAGGGCTGCCTGAGGAGGGACCCATGTTTAGGGGTGTAAGGTAGGGATTGCAGGCCCCAAGTTTTATATCAAGCAAGTTTTGAAACTAGAAGCAGGTAGATGGCTCTGACCTAAATAGTAGAATGGATTCTCAGGCCCACCTTCCAACCCCGACTGATGCTTTTAACAGAATAATCAGAATAGGAATGCCAGATCCAAGAGCAGCCTGAACTTCTCTCATTCCCAACTAGAATACCCTTCCATCTGGTTAATGACAGATGAGTCTAGCAGAAGTATATCAAAATTTCAATTAGGGTGTCCATTCCCAAAAGACATTATCCTATAGCTCTCCTCATTTATATCCCTAAACTTCTTGAAAAGGCCATCTATAACAGGTGACTCCACTTCCTTTCCTCACCCCTGTCTTCTTAGGTCTCTGCAATCTGTCTTCCTACTTCTTCATTCAACTGAAACTGCTCACAAAATTGCAAATTTTCTCTCAATTGTCAAATCTAATAGCCTTAAACCTTTTTTTACCTCTCTGCACCCTTTGACACTGTAGATCACACTGCTGCTTTATTCTCTTTTTCTCTCTATGCTTTAACAACACCATTCTCTCCTATTTTTCCTTCTACTTATTGGATCACTCCATCTCTATCTCCTTTGCTGAATCTTCATTCAAGTCATACTACTGTCTGTGGAAATCCCCTAAGACTTTGTCCTGGACCCTCTGCTGCCTGTATGGTTTTAAGTATCATCCCAGTGCAGATAACTATCAGATGTACTTGTCTAGCCCTAACTCCTGTCTCACATCTCTAATCACCTATTAGACATCTCAAATTGAATTTCCTGTAGACCATATACATCAAACACATGGTCCAAAGACAACATGTAGCAGGCAACTCCCAAGTGAGGTCCAAAGTAGATTAAAATGTTATTGGGAAATATTTAGTGAAATAAAAACACAACAAAACAGATATATTTTAAACTAACAGTATGCACCCCCACAGATGCCTCATGTATAGATGAGTGGCCTCTCTTTCTATTTGAATTTAGCACTATTGCTACAGACATCTAGAACTCAACATCTCAAAAACTACACTCATTATCTCCTCCCAAAATGTTCAATCTTCATAGTAACTTCCCTATTACTACTGAAAATATCACCATCTTCCCAGTCACTCAGGTTTACAACAAAGGGATGTCATTCGGAACTTTTCACCCTCTCTCTCACTGTCCCACAATATCCAATCAGTTGTCAAGTTTTATAGTTTATACCTTTATCTTCTGACCCTGCCTCCACCCTAATAGAAGTCCTTATCACCATAATAGCCTTCTGATAATATCCTTGCCTCAAGGCTCTCCCCACTCTAATCATTTTCCATTTAGCTGTCAAACTGACTTTTCTAAAATACAGATCTGACCATTGCATTCTTCCATTTAGTAAATTTCAGTGGCTCATTATTTCTTCTCGGATCAAATACAAAATCTTCTGCCTTCTAAAGTCTTTCATAATCTGGCCCCTTTGTACCTTTCAAGTCTTTTTACATCTTCCTCTCCACAATATACTCTGAAATCCAACTAAGTGGCCTCTTTGCTGTTCCTAGAACAAGATCCTGCATCTCTTAACTATAAGAGTTTTCAATGGCTGTTCCTCATACCTGGAACTGTCTTCCTCTTCATCTTTACCTTTAGCTTCCTTGACTTGTTTCAAGTTTCAGCTAAAGTTCTGCCTTCTGCATCCCCAGTCCTCTCCAATCTTAAGGCCTTTTCTCTGAGACTTCCCCCAAATTATTCTGTTCATATCTTGTTTGTACTTAGTTGTTTTATGCCATCTTCCCCATTGAACTGTAAACTCCTTGAGAATAGGGGCTGTCTTTTGCATTCTTTGTATCCCCACCACTTAGTACAGTGTCTGGTACATAGTAGACCCTTAATAAATGCTAGGCAACTGAATCATTGACAGGCATGTTGATTAGACCAAAACCAAAGTCAAAAATTTGTAGAGCTTAGAATAATAGGTCAGAATTGGTGGGGCAGGGTAGAAAGATATAACTAAACTTTGCTTTGGATCAGACTACCTTATGAGCACTAAAGTTTTCCAGTCCCCAGACTGAGCTGCCCTGGAGAGCCTAGAATAAATGTAAACGTCAATACCCCAAGAAAGCAGCAAGACCAGTCCAGACATTTCCTACAGAAGTGCTCAAATTTTGGCCCTAACATAAAGTCCGAAGTCAGAAATCAGATTCAAAAAATGACACCTCTCCCCCCAAAAAAAGAATCCCACAATAAAAAGTTATTGTGGTGACAGAGATTATGCAAATGTAGAAGAGAATAACTTCAAAACCTCTACAAAATCTCAAAGTAAAACATATCTTGGGCCTAAGTTCAAGTAGAATTCTTAGAAAAGATGAAGCAAGAGTTTTAACTTTTTTTGGTAACACAATGAAAGCTCTAGAAGAAAAAATATATAGAAAAGAAATGAGAGTCACAGAAGAAAAATTTGGAAAGGGAATTTACAGGTTGGTACAAGAGGTATAAAACCTTACTCACACAATAAACTGCCTGAAAATCAGAATGAACTAAATAGATGATAACTTAGTGAAATAACAGGAAATATTTTTTTTAATCAGAAGACTGAAAAAAAATGAGAGAAAGTATAAGATAGCTCACAACAAAAATAACTGACCTAGAAAACAGAATGGGAAGAAAAATAAGAATCATCAAACTTCCTGAAAAGCATAACAAAACAAAAAGTAGTATTTAAAGAGATCATAAAATAAAACTACTCAGATCTCTTAGAATGAAGACAAAGTAAAAATGGATAGAACCTATTATCTCCTGAAAGAAACTCCAAAATGAAAATTCTCAGGAACTTTGTTTATTTTCAGGAATAGGCAAAATACAGGGCTTCTAGGTAAAAGAAGAAAATACACTGCCATCAGCCAGGAAGAAAGTTTTAAGTTTTGAGGAGTTATATTCAGAATCACACACAATTTAGCAGCTATAAACATGAAGGAGCAGAGAGCATGAAATACAATATCCCAAAAGACAAAAAAAGTTTGGAATTATGCTTTTAAAAGTATTTAAACTGTCCACTCTCTTGGATCCAGAGATCTGGATATCCCCTACAAGGCACCCCAAAGAGGTGAAATAGAGGACAGCTCCCACATATGTCAAAATACTCACAGTAAGACATTTTTGTGACAACAAAAAACTGGGAAAAATTCCACAAATTAGGAAATGCCTAAATAAATTGTCATATTGTTGTATACAAATGTAAGAAATAAGACTAGAAGAAATAACAAATGAGAAATCCAGAGATATATCATGAGAATACTTATGTTAATTAATGTAAAGTAAGAAGTACCAAGAAATGACACACAATAACTACAACAAAATAACAATTGATGAAAGTGAAGCCTGTATAATGATGTTGTTGTTCTTTGTCCTCCATTTAAAGAGAACCAATGACATCGGGGGGACAGTTTGACTTGTGCATAAATTAGATGAAGCTGAGGCAGAGTTACACAAAATCATCAGCCTCATTCTCTCTTCCCAAGTCATCAAAGTTGAGTGGCAGGACAAAAGTCAAGATGGTCCAGGATGCAGATTATCTTGGTTTCTTCAATGTTTAACTAAGCTCCACAGTGCCTGCTTCAGCCACCTTCATGGCTGTTGGAACAAGTTGTTCTCATCCACCCATTCTACCAAGGAAAGTCTTCATGTGCTTGGGTAGACATAATTCCCTAACTCATAAAAAGGTTTGAGGCCTATCTTTTACTTTCAAGCTGGGTTAGCCCATCTACCAAGTGTTTACTGGGGTGCGGCCACTACACATGCTATAGCTTCTTGGAGCCATAGGTGAGAGTTGGATGGCAGGTGAACACCAAAGGAGGATAAGCAGTCCTGAAAAGAGCTTGGTAAGCCCTCACACCAGAGGTGCTAATCCTCCTGAAGACCCCCATATACTCCTGTGTAATTATAATGCTAAAGTCAGAAAATATGCCTCTTTTTCTTCACTACAAAAGTGAGGGAATATGGGTGTGGAATATAGCATACACTCACATACAAGAAATATATGATCTCACAATTCCATGGCTTCCACCAGAATTTTTCTGTTTCTGGAACAGTTTACCTCCTCACCTCCACATTTTCACAAATCTTTTTATCATTTAAGACTCACCTCAAATACTACCATGTACATGACACCTTTCCTGACTCCCCCAGCTCCTAGTGCCATCCTTCACATAATCACCTAGTATTTATTCTGATTACATTCCATACACACTTGTTGATTGACATCTCCCCCTTGCCTCCTTCTCACATAGGCTCCTTGTGGGCAAGGGATGATTTCATTGTTTTCATTATATCTTCAGAACCTTCATAATCCTTAGCCCATTGCAAACAGTTCAAGAGTACTTGGTGATTCATCAGTAGCTGAATTATTATTTTGTTTTCCTCCCTTAAAAATCCTTATTAGAAGGTATGGCTTTCTGGGTAGAATTGGGGAAGAGACTTGAATTATGTTTTAACAACACAAAGAATTTATTTTAAAATTATTTTTAAATTAAGCAAATCATTTTATCCATTATTTTTAAACAAGAAATAATTCCTTGAGCTATCACTTTAAGTTATATACTCCCAGATGGTAAAGTATGCTTAGAAATACCACGAGTCAAATTATTTAGCCATATTGAATTCAAAATGGAACATACCATTTGTGGGCCAAGAATTTCCTTCTGATGGGCCTGTTTTAAACTCATTTACTCATATTTTTTTCATGCTGTCTTGTCCAGTGAAAAAGTAGCTGTGAAGAGAGGACACTAAAGAGTAAATATTTTTGCAGGCTTTCATTGGAAGGCATAAGTTTTTGTAAACTTCCATAAACACTGAACAATTTCCCAATGAGTCTTGCCTAATTTTCACTTCATGGCACTGTGAAATGTTTAAGAATAAAAGAACCATGTCCGAAAATCCTCTGTAGTCTGATACCTCCCACCATGGTCTATTTTATCTCTTATCTCGTATTGCCTTATCACTCTGCCAAGCATGGAATTTTATCATATTTTAATAACATTTTAAATGAATTATATTACTTCTTTTGGGGACTATCAATGTTCAGTCTTAACACTTTTCCATATTTTGTGTCACCATGAAGATTTTGTACTAATATCAATATATCATCACCCATTGTTTCTCCTCTCACAGCTCACTGATGGTCACAGAGAACTGTGTCCCAAGATATCAGAAGCCATTTATCCAAATAATTTTCTACTACCATTCACATCTTCCAACCCTATTGGCAACATCATCATCATTAGCATTATTATTTTATTATCATATTTTATTATTTTGTTAATCATTAGATTATTATTACTTCCTGAAAGGAAATAACACATGTGATCAAATGAGGTATATTTCAAGTCCAATGATGTATTTGTGTAATGGATGGCATGTCTATTGCCCCCACCAAATATCTTTTCTGCTGTACCATCATATTGATGAAAGGGCACTAAAGACATTTCTCAATCATGCAAAGTGAGAACAATGCATATTCATGTGCTCTAATTTCACCCAGACCCTCACTGATACCCAGCAATCCTTTTATCCTTCCCAACTGATCCAGTGCCCTCAACAACTCTTGGAAACCTATAGCACTATCCTCAGTCCCCCAAATGATACCCTACCACCATCATTCTCAGTGGATGTCTTTGGCTCTCTTCCCTAAGACACCTCCTTTCTCCTATTCTTAATTTCAAAATCCCTGAAAATCCTACACATCTTCTCCACCTTTACTTGATTCTTTGAGGAAGAGTTAGCCCTTCTTCTAGTCAAATAAAACCCTTTGTTACTGTAAAAGGGCTTGCCTTTGGAATATGTTCAAGTTACCTAACATGGCAGCATCTCCAAGCAGGCTTACCTGGGCATGTCCAGATCTTCTAACATGAGGCATGTTTTCTCCCCTACCACATGGGTGGGTATAGCCTTTTGGTCAGCTGCTTCTTTAAAATTGGTGCCTGAGACAATTGACCCCTGGCTGACTCATCCTCTTTCCTTCCTGGTCTTCTTATTACATCCAGAGGGTGAAGATCATAGTTCACTTACAGTGTATGAACCAAAGGACAAGGAGTTTTCTTTTCCTGCTCATCCTCTCTTTTACTATGGCTTTGAGAAATGGGCAAAAAGGTAGAAGGGAGAGTTGGGACTATTCTGTTTCATTTGTCCTTCTCACTTTTAGATGCCAGGCAGTGATTGCCACTGGGAGTTTGAGCCATGGAAAATTTGGATTCAAGATTCTAGGCAGGATGTTACAGCCAGCCAGCCAGCCTGTCAGGAAGCCTAGAGAAGCTAGGACTCAAGCCTAATCAGGGCTTTAGACTTGGAAATGGGATGGTTCTATGAAGTAACAGAGCTAAGTTATGAACCTAATCATCTTTGTCTTCCATAAAAATCTAGATGGTACAAAGGGGAGAATTATTTCTCCCATGTATTGTAAAGTATTTATATACTTGTGATTATATCTTTTGAAGTAAATATTTCTTTGTGAAAGCTAAGCTGTCTTTTGGTAGTTATATGGAATCAGAGTGAAGGAAATACCTCTACACTTGGAAAAATACCATCAATGGGAGCTTGAGCAATTTGTGGAGAGTTCTGATACCTCCAAATCCATTAAGAGGACAAAAGAACCCTAGAGAAGTAATGCAAATGTAATTTACCTGGGCTTCCAACAGTGAAGGCTAAACTAGTGAGTGTTAGACTGTTGTTCACGAATCCCACTCCTGCCCATCTCCTCTAGGAGTTTAGTGTATTGATCATTCCTTTTTCTATTTGTTCTCAGTTTCTCCCTGACTGCTCCCTGCCACCTGTTAAATGTATATATGTATGTATATATCATGTATATGTGTGTAGATAGATAGATATAGATATAAAGACAGATGATAGATAGATAGATAGATAGATCCTTAAAAGGAAGAGAGAAAAAATAGCACTTTCTTGAAATAGCGTCCACAAAGAAAGACCGGTCAATACTACTGATTTCTAAGAAATGTCAAAAAAGATGAGGACTAAGATATGACCATCATATTTGGTAATTAAAAGATAATTAACTTTACACAACTTTAGAAAGAACAGCTTCAATTGAATAATGAGGTTAAAAGCCAAACTGGAAATGTTTGAAAAGTGAATGGAGAGAAAATGAAGGGAACAGGTTTAGACATCTTTTTCTAGAAGTTTGATTGAGAAAGGGGAGAGAAACAAGATGACAGTGTGGGAGAATGTTAGGGTTTAGAGGATTTGGGCACATTTGGAGATAATAGAAAAAGACACCAGTCTATGAGAGAGATTGAAGATTAAAGAGGAAGAAATGATAAAAATATTAATCTGCTGGAGAGGATGGGAGAGATGGCATAAAAGAGAAATATCAAAGGGACTGGCCTTGGTTAGTAGAAGGGCCACATCATTGTTACAAACTGGAGTGAAAGAGGAGAGGTCAGGATATAAAGACATTTGAGATTTAGAAATTGAGAGAAGAGACAGTTCATGGTCAATTAACTCAATCTTGTTGCTAGAACATGAGGTAATATCCTTAGCTGAGAGGTTGATGTGAGAGGGAGAGAGACTTGAAAAGAAATGATTTGGAATGGCCTTGGTAGGTAATGGAATAGAGAATCAATTAGAGAGGAATAAATGGCAATGAATGGACCAGTTGAGGTTAGGTAACACAAATCTGTAGTGGAGTCAGTCAGGTCAGTAATGGTGCTTCCTCCAGTTCCATTCAGCAAAGTAGGAGCAAAGAAGGTAGATGATGGAAGTGATAAAAGGCAAAGCTTGCCAAGAGATAATCAGTCATAGGACAAAGAGCAAGGGATTCAGAGTAGAGAAGACTCTGTAGTTGAACCGGCCAAATTTAGAACTGAGATGGGAAAGGAGGGAAGTGTATCAGTGAATGGATGATAGCCTGAAAAAGCAATGATAAGTGGAAAATTGAATGTGTTGATGAGAATGAAAAATAGGATTTTTAAAAAATATTACCAGAGAGATGAAGCACCAGAAAACAAAGCCAAGAGCTGTTGTAAGAGTAATACAAGTTTAGTAGGTGGGGCTGGTTTCCCTTTAAGAGAGCAAAGATGCCTTCCTCAGAAATTTAGTGGACTTGGGACCATGGCCTGAATTATGGCTTCCTTCACTACTGAGGCATTAAAGGCCTGCCCAGCCTATGGTGACTGGGGATGGGGAGGTGTTAACAAAACCCCTATTGCCCTTTACACATGTCTTTTCTGACCTAGTGTTGCCAATTTTCATAATAAATGTGGAGATGAGAGAACTGATATTTTACTTGAATCAACATCCTTTAATATCATAGGATTTTTATTCCTTATATTCTTTGTTATTAGTAAAGTTATTTTATATCTTTTTGTGGTCCACAAGTATCTCCTTGTATTCTATTTTTAAATATAATTTTATTTTTTCCAATTATGTGTAAAGAGAGTGTTCAATATTCATTTTTATAAGATTTTGAGTTCCATATTTTTCTCCCTTCCTCTCCTTTCCCCTTCCCAAGACAGCAAGCAATTTGATATAGGTTATATATTGCATTCATGTTAAACATATTGCCACATTAGTCTTGTTGTGAAAGAAGAAATAGAACAAAGGTAAAAAATCATAAAAGAATGAGAAAGTAGCATGCTTCAGTCCATGTTCAGACTCCATAGTTCTTTCTCTAGATGTGCATAGCATTTTCCATCATGAGTCTTTTAGAATTATCATGAAACCTTGCAGTAATGAGAAGAAGTCTATCCTAGTTAATCATCTCACAGTGTTGCTCTTACTGTGTACAATGTTCTCCTGGTTCTGCTTCCTTCACTCAGCATCAGTTCATGGAAGTCTTTCGGTCTTCTTGTAGTCTAATTCCAAGCCTTCATTAATCCTTGCTTTCACCTGAGCTTGGTCTGGTCTAGAATGAGGAGTATGGCACAGGCAATTGCTATCATCTCACTGTCAAGGAAACTAGAGTAATTCCCCAAGAAGCTTGAGTAGACCTCCAGGAGGATTTATGAGAGGACACGGAGAAGAGGCACAAAGATGATAGCACAGAGATGTGTTACAGTCTACACTATTGAGCAGAATAAACATAGCGTTGAAATTTCAGATTAAATAATCTATCAAAAGTCAATTGTTATCCTTGTAGCAGAAAATTTAAAAATTGACCTAAATTATCTAATAATATGGCTTTTCTAATCCACAACAAAAACTCTCATTTTGTTTTGCTTTGTTTTGTTTTCAATCACAGTTGGGAGTATGGCTCTGTGGTTAGAGACCAGACCATAGGATCATGGAAGATCTGGTTCAAGTCCGTCCTCTCAAAAGTAGTAATATGACCCTGGGGACATCACACAATCTCTCAGTGCTCTAGGCAACTTTTTAAAATAAGAAGTTGCAGTGAAGGTGTCAACCTGCATTAGTAGAGAAAATTTCCTTATTGGAGAGTTTTACCAATGAATTTCTCAGGTCTAGTCAGTATCTAAAATGATTCTGTGCACTGAACAAAGATGAGACTTTTTATAATTAGCATGCAAGAAAACACATACAAAAGTAAAATTATTGAGCAAATGCAGTTATTCTTCAATAATTCATAAATACTTCAGAATTTTGAATTGCCTCCAGTTTGTAATTGCAAACATCAAGATTCATTTCCCTGGCAAAAAAACAGAAGTTGCACTTAGTAGAGATTTCTGGTTTATTAAAAGCATCTTTAACAAGCATTCTTTATTCTCTGTCCTAGAATAGGAAAAAAAAAACAACTGAACTCTAATAAGGCAGTTTCTTCTCAAAAGATTTAGAACCTAATCTGTAGGTATGAATTCTATAGCTCATTAGAAAATACATCTTTAAGGAAGGAAATTGACTAAGAAATTATTTGTGAAATATTCTCCCTATCCCAGTGATTCTGAACTCTCAGCTTTCATTGAGCAAATCCTCATCTCTGTTTCCCACTACCTACTCACTTATTCCTGCTCTTTTCTATCTGAACTCCCCCACAACCCAATCCACTGTGCTTTCTGGAATACCTGCTCCTTAGGTAACAAACTTGCTTTCATCCTTTCATCCTTTTTTTTGCTTTTCTTCCTTCCTCCTTTTATCTTCTTTTTCACCCACTGATACCCTGACACTGCTTGAGGGTGATGGAGTTTCAAGACTCTCCCTTTATCACCATCACTCAGTAACTTTATTGAGCTACTGTTAGCTGTTATCTACTGACCCCAAAGATATTCTCCTTCCTTTCTCTGAGTTCAGTGACTGGTCATGATCTTTCTGTCTTCCCCAGGTCCTCTTCTTTTACTAAAAGAGAGCAACATATAGATTGTTATGCCCTCTAATACCCTAACTTCTCAGTTCCTAATTTTACTCATTTCCCATGACTTAATCCTCCATCCTATCTCAGCAACACATAGAAATCATCACACCTCCTCATCTTGCCATCATGCACAAGCATTTCATTTGCATGTTCATACACTCTGTAATTCCTTTATCTAAGCAAATGATTTTATCATTCCATCTTTCTCTCCCTAACAACCCCAACCCTGTTTGTTTTCCTCTCCATGAACTCTGTTTCTGTCACTTGTTAGTTTTCTCTCAGACTATCACCCTGAACTGGCTATACTCTCATCTTCTCCTTAAGTTAACCCATTGGTGAGTTGGTTCAAATTTACACAATCCTCTTGAGTCCTTTGCCCTCTTACTCTATAACAAATCTTACACTGCAGAGTCTCAGCCTATTTTTACTTCAACCATCCACTGCCTTTGCTCCTATTGAAAATTGTTGCTGAATAAAGATGCAAAAAAATCACAAATTCATGCTGAGTCCAAATTCAGACTGAGTCCATTACAAATTTGGATCATCACAACACAATTCCATAATCCATTCTCTATGCCACTTGCCATGGTACTTTTTCCAAACCTTCTCATCTTTCCTCAAACTTTCTCTGCTTCTCCTTCACCCACATCTCAGATAAGAAACTTGCCTCATACCTCACCAAAATAATTGGTCACGTTCCCTCTTCTTTCTCCTTTCTCATCTCATATCACTCATATGCCTTGTCACTTTATTTCCATCTTCACTCCTGTCTTATATAAAGAGATGGGCCTTCTTGTTAGGCAAGCAGCCTTGCCCCATTCTATTCGTACCCTTACCCCCATTCATCCCATCTTCTCCAACAGATTACACCCTCTATCATCCACACTACTTCCCTATTGCTAAATCTCTCCTTGCCCTAGCCTAAGAAACAAAACAAAACTCTCACTCACTCCAACTAACCAGGCTAAATTACTGCCCTCTCTCTATCTTCTCTTTTGTGACTAAACTCTTTTCTCCAATTCTGTTCACTCTCATCTTAACTCTGCATTTTGGATTCTGACTTCATTATTCAACTACAATTCCTCTCTCCAAAGTTACCATTGCTCTATTAATTGCCAGTTCTAATAGGCTTCCTCTCAATCCTCAAACTTTTTGAAGTTTCTATTGCTTTCTACACCATCGATGATTCTCTTTTGCCTAATTCATCCATTAATAATAGCTGATAGCACATTTCTATAGAGCCTCATGGTATACAAAGAGTTTCACATATGTTATTCAATTGTTCCTCAAAATAATTCTGGAAGGTAGAAGATATTATCTCCATTGTACAGATGAGAAAACTGACACTAAAAGAGGCTAAGTGACAGGTTTGAACTCAGGTCTTCCTGATTCCAAGCACAGCATTATATCCATGTGTCAAATACTGATGGGAATTTAATTTGTAATTAATGCTAGTAAATTAAATTTCAATTAAAACTCATAATAATTTATTGTTACCCATTGTTAAACAAGGGTATCTTAAACTTCATCACAACAATTCTCAACAATCTTATGGTGATAGTTATAAATGTGATGAGAATAATGTGTTATTACTTTCACCGCTCAGAGGAGCCCAAGGCAATTTCAGGACAAGCTCAACTTTATCCTAGCCCATTACCATCCATCAATCAGTAAGTATTTATCCAATGCCTTATTTTTGTCGGGTATTTTCCTTGGTGCAGGAGATATAAATATAAAGAATTGTTGTGCCTTCACTTGAAATAGGGATCATATTGTCATCAGATAATCTTGGCATAGAAATATTTTGATGATGTGGAAAGTATCAGGAATATTATGTATTAGCCTTGATGGGCTAGACTTGAAGTTAGAGGGATGAGGTTTCAGATCCTGCCTTCAACAATAAGCATATGACTCTTGGCAATTCACAACATTCCTAAGCTTCACTTGCCTCATCTCTAAAATGGAAATAATAGCTGTAATTCCTAGTAAAAAATCTTACAAACTTCAAGTGAAATGGCATCTATAAAATGTTCAGCAAACTTGATGGCACTCTAGAAATTTTAATTATTATTATTACTATTACCTCCAGTTCAGGAAATTCCCTTTATTAGTGCAGGTTGGCACTTTCTCTATAACATAATCTTAGAGCATTACCTAGAATATGGGTGCTAAATAACTGCCCAGAATTGCGTAGTTAGTATGTCAAGGCAGACGTTGAACCCAGGTCCTCTTGCCTTGGAGGCTAGATCTTTGACCACTATTCCAAACTGCCTCTCATTCTACTATTAATCTACTATGTTTAACATTCTCCAGGTGGAAAAAGTGGCTGCTTTGTGTAACTGAATAAGAGTTTGGGGATGGAAAGTCATCCTGTGGACTCACTGGAAGCATCCTCTAGCCAGCTCCAGTGGCAAAGAGGACAATGAGGATGATATGTGCTTCATCTTTTCTCCATATGGCTTTAATTAATCCTTCCCAGATTCTATATTTTGAAAGCATTTTGTTCCATGTAGTTTGATGATTATGAGTATTAGGTATGGCAACATATGCAAAAAAAACATTGGTCTTAAATTTTTATGGCTCACTTTTATGTCCAGGCTGTTGTGGGCTACAGTTTTGCCTGTAATCATATGCCAGTTCCAGTTCAGTTTATTGGTTATATTCTCAAGAATATTTCAGGCCAGGAGGTCTGTATTTGTAGTACTGAGATTTGTTGTTTGTTGGTTCATAAAGGAGCATCTGGTATATAATTCTAACCACCTGATTACATATGCCCCAGGTATCTGGTCATCTGTGTTTTGCAAGATGTCCACTACAATGAAAATATAAAGTAGAACAAATGAAAATCGGAAAGTTTAAAGTCATGAAAATCAGAATCATTATATTAAGTATGTATACTCAATGCTAGCTTCTCTGCAAACTAGATGGTGGTAGGACAATGTAAGAGCCAAAGTTGGTTTGAATGCTTCACAATGGAAGACCAATTAAGAAGAAAGTACTTCAGTAGCTTGCTTCAAAATGCGATCCTCATGCCCCCTTTCTCAATAGAGGGCTTCACATATCTATGAACAAAAGGTGAGAGTACCAGTGATGCCTATATCTATACAATTACATATTTATAGACTTTGTAAAGAGAAGCCAAAATGTATATTTCATACATATATACTCACAACACATAAACATAAATACTTACATATTGTGATATATGCATGTATACATATACATATGTATCATATACATATATACATACAAAGACATATATACATACATATACATGATATACACATATATACATACAAACCAAGGAGAGAAAGTGAGACGGGGTGGGGGGTGAGGGGGAGAGAGAGAGAAAGGGAGAGAGAGAATAAAAAAAATATCAGCCCAAAAGTTCCAGGAGCATGAAGAGTCATTGTAATCCATTATGTAATTCCTGAACAAGCTGCCCCAAAGCCCCATAACATTTGTATTGCCTTTGTGTATTGACTCAGTTGCACACTCATAGCTTATTCATGACTGCAAATAAGTAAAATGGACCTGATGGAAATGATCCTGTGGCAAGTCCCTCGACTACTACCATTCTCTTACATTAAATGTTCTGTAGACAGTAACACAGGTTGACAAAATAACTGGTTTTCTGTCATTGAATAAAATTATTAGGATATTAGCATCCTCCAAGGGCTCATTGAAATCTTCCTTGGTAAAATTGTTTCAGTTGCATCTGTCTCTTCATGACCCCATTCGGGTTTTCCTTTTTTGTTGTTTTACAAAGGTACCATTACCATTTCATTCTCCAGCTCATTTTACAGATGAGGAAACTGAGACAAACACAGTTAAGTGACTCACCCGGGTCACCCAGCTAGTAAGTGTCTGAACCAAGATTTGAACTCAGGAGGGCGAGTCAGCCTGATTCCATGTCTAGTTGTCTATTCCAGCACACCACCTACTGCACCCACAAGAACAACAACATCAACAACAACAAATTCATCTTCCATGGCCTTATTGAAAACTTCCTCAGGAAAATCTAGTAGCTAACAATACAACAAAGAGAAGAGCGTCCTAAAGTTGTTTCTATGTGATTTTGACCTCTTCTCATATCAATATTTTGAAAGTTCTACAATTCATGCAGCTCATTGATTACAAGTACTTGGGGTAGTAGCATTTATTTAAAATTCTGTTACTAAGTTTTTATTAATTTTTGTTATCTATAAGTGATTCTGAACAACAGTGTGTTCTATGATAAGTAATGGTCCGGATACTTTGAGGTGAAGAATTTGGCCTCTGTCAACCCATGATGCCAGTATGAGCTTCTGATATATAATTCTGGTTTCCAGGTCACGTCTTGCTAAATATTTGGTAGGTGTTAAATTTTTACAACCCGTGGTAATGTTTTACTGGTTCCTTGCATAATTCACATTGATCTCTAAGTCAGTACAAGCCATGTAATTGCTAATGGCAAATTTCTGTTATTGACTTGCCATGATAAATTATTCCATGTCCACATCCCCCTCTTCCCCCCCACACACAATCTACATGATAGCTATTTTTGAGACTTCTTTGTTGACATGTTATTGGCCAGGTTCATGAGGATGTTCCCCATAAGGGTCATTTAATTTCATTCATGAAACCTAGCCATTTCATACATTTTACAAATAAGTTACTATTTATTGCATTTGATAATTGCAATGGCATATGTCTATTAACCATCTTTACTGTTTGATAAATCAGGTCTACTTGATCCAAAATTCTCCCTTTTGGTGAGTGTGTGTATGTGTTTGTGTATGTATGTATGTGTGTATATGTGTGCACATACATACATAGAAATCGCAGACTCACATCACTGATCTCCTCCAAAGAGATATATAATGTAGCTCAAATCCCTAACAATATTTTTCAAACTTAATTCAAAAACATCCTTACTTTTTAGACAAAAGTCACACTACTCCCACACTTTCCATTAAGCATTATATAAATAATTTTCTCACCTCATATTTTATCCCATTAAAATTGAACATGTATTACAAATTTCTAACAATACCTAAATAATTAAAAGACAATAATATAAGATGTACAGATATTTATGTGCAAAATCTCTAAAGTTTTCAGATTTATAACTTGTGAAGAATATAACCACAATAAATATATTAAGAGAAGCAGCCAGACATGGTAAAGATACTGTATGCCCTTTAAATCAGAAAGATTTAGCTAAGTTCAAGTATTACCTCTGATGCATACTGACTCTGACCCTGAACAAGTCACTTAAACTCTCAGTGCCCTAGTTCACTGTCTAAGACTGTAATTTCCAGAAGAGGTTCCTAGCTTCATTATAGGAAGTTTCATCACTGAGATAAATATTTTTAGCATGGAAAAAATAGAATCTCTTTAATGAAACAAAATGTTACAAATAATTATAAAATAGTTTTGTTTCTTTTAAAAACCAGAATGATCTCTATTCACCCATAACCAAAGCAAAAGATATTCAGATTCAAATGCTTTTTTCAACCTGAGACAAAAAAAGTGAGGGTGATGGCCATGGGTGTAAGTAAGTCTTTACCCCATGGGGATCCATACCAGGCATGCCATGCTATTACACAAAGAAAGATATTAAACCACCAAAGATATCAAGACCAAAACAAAAAAACCTTATAAAAGCCCATGATAAAAGTAGATAAATCAATAAAAGGGATCCTAAAATCAAAAGGAAAGATGAATAACCTTCTAAAAGAATGCAAATCTCTCCTAGTAAATATTAACAAGGTGAATGAATAATTCATAATGAAAAATAGAATCCTGTGGACTTCCCAGAACTCCAAGAATAGCAAGAACTTCCTGAATGGTTTGAAAGAGAAATAGAATTCATAAAAATAGAAATTAGAAGTTAATTTAGGGCAAAAAATAGATCTCTCAAAGGGTACAGAATTGAAAGATGCAATTAGCAGATTAAAGGGTAAAGGATTCTTCAAGGAGAATCTCTTCATTGAGGATAAGTTAGAGAGGAATCAGTTTTGAACACAAAAATCCTGAGGTAGAAGAAAATCTGGCAGAGAGGAAGCAAAAGGCAACAATGTTAAATGAAGACATAATCCATAGAAGTCAAATGTATTATCTTTGAATATAGAATGTGTAAAGATAAAATCAAGATCACAGATATGACAAGACATTTTAAATGAATGCTATACATCAAGAACTAATAAGAGAAAACTGTCCAGAACTTCTGTATATAGTCATGTATTAACCAAGATAATCTACAGATCACTGATACAACAAACAAAAAATATATACTTCAAACTCCAAGTGAGAAAATGGTTAAGTTTAATTATTTCAAAGACAAAGTGAAACTGCTAGTATAAATACCATAAAACACAAACAAAAATAAATTTTAGTAAATTATTGTTCTGTTGTCATGAGAGATCACAGGAAAGAATGGAATAATATTTTCCCCAAAATCAAAGGACACCAAGCTCCAGTCCAGAATGATGCACTCTATAAACCTACGCCTAATCAAAGGAAAAGATGAACATTCAAGGAAAGAGAGACATTTGGGAACTTCTGCAAACAACAACAGCAACATCAAAGGGGAGAAAAATACATCTGATCAGTCTATTCAGCTTAAAAATATTCCAAATAACAGGAAAAGAAACGAAAAGAACAAGGTGTAAGTAATGCAATAAATAATCTAATCCTCAGAAGGCATCATTTCATTGTTTTAAAGAGTCAGAAAGATCGATCTGACGTATTGTATTTTTTAAAAGAGTTTGATTTAGTGTTGTTAATGCTGGTTGTTTTGGATTTTGGCTGCTTTTTTAAGGCACAAGATAACAATGTAGAACATAAAAAATCAGAAGAAAGAAAGAGGAAAAAGTGAATTAAACACTATTGACTACATCCCATTCGTCAATGTCTTTTCTGGTAAAGAATCATATAGTGAGAAGATGTATAAATTGAGATGAGAAGGTGGAAGATTGAGTAAAACAGCAGATCTACCTCTGCCAAGTCCATGAATGACCAATGGAGAGATGGTGATTTATGCACTCCCTTACCTAGAAATGGGTGCTACAGAAAAATATGAGATGCAGAAGAGGGGAAGGGCAGATACTGGTTTGCTAGAATAGAAGTATGTGTCTTACTCCAGTACATCATAGTAGTACCTACTGAAAAATATTTCAATGGGTGAGAAAATGTGTACCTATTCTAATAGATGAAGTCCTTTTGATGGGTTTAATTTTGTAGAGATTTTGTGCTTTGGGGGCTTCTTTTGGGGAACTTTCACACACCTAGCCTGGGTGAGGTCAGAGCCACCAGGGCTCCAAACTGGATATAATAGAGGGGAGCTTGATGTTTTATTTTTGGGGACTCACTCATGGAAGGAGTGTTGAGACTCTGGGCAAGCTGTTGTTACTGCCCCCTGACTTTCTAACCCAGATAGATATTGGTGCTTCTCTGGTAACTATGAATTTGATTTGAATCACACAAGGTCTCTCTGTTGATGTTTGTAATTTCCATTTGTATCTGCCTTTAAGATCAGGGGGCTGATCTTTTCCCCCTGAACTAAGTGAATGATATATGTATATTTGATTAAACTGAGAAGTTGCTTTCCTTAGAAAAGCAGATCAAAGAACCTATGTTAGTGGTCTTCTGTGTGCTAGTTGTTGTTGGTTTTATACAGCCACAGTAGCTAGCAAGATTGTTGTTACACCACTTTAAAGGAATGGGGTAGGGGGCTTGGGATATGATTTTCTGGAAGGCAAAGGAGGTTGGATTACAACCAAGAAGAACCTACCAGCAAAAAATGAATATTGTTCTATAGGAGGAAAATAAATGTTTAATGAAATAGAGACTTTCTGGCATCTTAGTTTAAAAAAACAGATCTGAAGATGAAATTTAGGATTGAGATGAATATAAGCATAAGTGAGATATATTTAGGGATTTAATAAGGTCAAAGTGTTTATAGTCCCCTATGGGAAGATGATACATGCAACCTTTAAGAACATTATGACCATTAGGGAAAGTTCTAGCAGCCCCAGGTAGGTCCTCCATAGATATGTACAGAAAGAAATGGAAAAGTACCTCATGATAAGAACTATGACAAATCATGGTGTAGAGGTAAAACCCTGGCTCTGGAGTAAATTACTTGGATTCAACTCCCACTTCTGATATTTCCTACTGATGTGACTTTAGGCAAGTCTTTTAACCTCCAATGGCATCAACTTCCTTATGTGTAAGATGAGGGCCTTGTAGCAGAAAGGAGATGAGGTACATTTCTTCTCTAGTTCTATGATCCTCTAATCCTATGAAATAAAGTCCTGAATGGGTTATGATCAGCACATATAGTAGGAGGGTCCTTATTAATATAGTATGAATAAGGGTATAAATTCCTAAGGAAAATGGTCAGAAGAATGATTTTAAAAGAAACTATTTTCAGTGATTTCTGTATCATGCCTTTCCTGAAAGAAATTATGACTTGAAGACAATGTTGAAATATGGATCTATGCCATACTTTGAAATGGCTTGGGCTACCATGCTGATATACTTGGGAAGAAGAGCATTTAGCAAAAGGCCTTGAATATTGTAGGCACTTATCAATGTCTATTAAATTTAATTGAGTTGGATTAATTTGATAAAAAAAAACATGCCTCCATTTTTATAAGGATAGAAAATCCTAGTGAATTTTTTAATCCATTTATTTGCCCATAAAACAGTATTACAAAATTTCAAAGCTGGAAAGGACTTAGATGGTATCTAGTTCAATGTTGACCTGAATAAGGATCCTCTCTGAATATATCTGACAATCCACGTAGGCTTTGCCTGAAGACCTAAAATGAAGGGAAACCACCCACCCTTAGATTAAATAAATGAATTTAAAAATCTCTTGTTAAGTGCTAATTTTCATTGTCTCCAGCACTGTACTAAGCACTGAGGGTGAAAATACAAAAAGCATGACAGTCCCTGCCTTGAAGGAGCTTACTCTCTAAAATGGGAAGACAACACAAAAATAGGAGTAAAGGACAAGGAATAGTGAGTGGAGTTAGCAATTAATTACTTCCAAGAATGATAGAATTTGATCACAGTTCCCAGAGCCAGAGGTGGAAGGACAAAATGTGTTAAGACATGACATGGAATGGCATAAAGATGGTTAAGAAACAGTAACAGCATAATGAGTCCAGGTCAAGTTAGTCATGGTAAATGTTTGCGTATCAAAAACCTAGGGGCCCAGGGCAGGAGTGCCTGGGCAGAAATGGAGCCAACCCATTCCTCTCTTCAATTGCTCTAATTGTTCAAAGTATTTTCATTCATTGGATATAGATTTACCTCTCTGACAGCTGCTTATTGCCCCTAAGTCTGCCTTCAGTAGCCAAACACAATAAATCAAATTTTTCTTGTCCTTGATATCCTTTCAAATACTTGAATACTACTATTATGTACTTCCTAAGTTTTCTTTCAATCAGGCTAAGCATTCCTCATTCCATCAACCCATACTCATATAGCATGATCTTGAGCTTATTCCCCATTCTGGTTGCCTTTCTTTGCCCAATGTCTACTGCTTCCTTAAATAGGACATGCAAGATTAAACATAATACCCTAGCTGTGGTCTGATCAGGGCAGAGTGTATTAGATCTATTATCTTCCTAGTCAGAGATACCATGTGTCTATTAGTGGACCCTAAAGTTGCCTTAGATTTTGTGGACTGCCACATTATTGATTCATATTCAGTCTGAAGGTCACTAAAGTCTCTCTCTCTAAAAAAATATATATGTATATATACTTATATACATACATATACACACATATGTATATGTACACACATATATGCATATATATGAAATATGTATGTGTATTTTTTGAACTACTATCTAGCCATATTTTTCTCATCTTGGATTTGTGGAAATGATCCTTCAATAGGTAAATAGTTCCATGAAAGTCCTGAAAGTTTATCCTTAGTAAATTTTGCTTGTATTAAATTCAGCCCAACATTCTGGCCTGCCAAACTCTTGAATCCTGCCTTGCTTTATACACTATGTTATCAATCCCTGTAAGTGCTGTATCATCCAAAAATTCGATAAGCATGCGACTTGTTGAGCATGAAATAATCCAAATCTAAGCATTGTTTTCCATCTAGTTGCAGGCTGTCTAATTTATTTGGGGCTCAATTTTATGACTCTTATATGTATACTGCATCATTCACCATTTTCTGGAGCTTAATTCAGGAATAGCTATGTCAACATGGAGTATGTCACAACTTCCTATTGACATAAATATTTAAAATTGTTACTGATTTTCATAACAGAATATTCCATCTTCCTCTTTTCCTAAATGTATGGATAGTAAGCATGGTCCAGTAAAAAGAGTAATGGACGAGGCATTAAGAAAGCATAGGATTGTATCCCAACTCTGATAATAACAACTATGTAGCTATAAGTAAATAACTTAACTCAGAAACTTAGTGTCTTCACTATCAAATGGTGATGACATTTTCTGTAGTCTCCACTTCACAGACCTACTGTGAGGCTGAACTGAGAAAATCTGTGTCAATCTCTTTGCACATCAGTCAGTAGTGTTTTTATTGTTACCATTTTTCTTCTTTTAAAATACGGAGCCAAAGAATCATATATGTGTACCTTTTGCTTTTGTTTTACCTTAGTCTATTGTTCTCACTTTTTCTCTTTAGCATTTAATCAATGTGCTAATTTATTGTATCAATATCTTGCCAATTCTTTCTTAGAACATTTGTCCCTTGTGAGTGGTTATGATGGCCTATTTTTATATATGACTCAGTAGGACCTTTGCAAAACTTGATGGAATTTGTTGAATGAATGATTTTGAGACAAGTGGTATAGACATATACAAAAGTTTATGCTATCAAATTATCACATTAGAATGGAGATTCCTGTAATATCATTTTTAAATACTTGCACCAAAGGCTCCTGTGAATACTTGCTTTGGATTGACCTCAGTATTTCTGTATCTGTGTTGGCTTATAGGAATAAAAACATAGACGATGAAAAAGAAAGAAAAGAAAATATTTACTATGCCTAATTTTTAATCTTTTTTGCTGTTATTTCAGAACAAACTTAAATTTTGGGTAAAGGTCCAAAGAATATTCCCCAAGAAGGAGGCAGACATTTAGCTATAACATTCTGAGATTTTGCCATTCTTTGTCAGTGATCCAGAAGCAGAGACATCTCTCTCTTTTCCTGATGCCTTTTGTTGTTGTTTTCATTGATTTGGGCCAGAGTTGTCATAGAAACAGTGATATTTGTCTCTGTTTTTGACATATTTGTAGTTTCCATTATAGATATTTTTTTTTTTTGCTGCAGCTATTTTTCTTGGAGAGGCTAAAGTAAGGATTTATAAATCTTCCATCTCCGATACCATAGCTTCCTGACAAAGGGGCTAAAAAGTAGATCCTTATGCATAAGGCCTTGAAGGTCAGACAAATGCCAAAGTCTAGGTTTTGCTTGTTGTTTTTGTCTTTTGTTTTTTTTTTCTTGTTTAGCTATTGAAATTTTAAAATGAGTGTTCAGATCCAGTCACAACAGTAGATCCTCAACGGTGGGGTTAACTGGGTTGAGTAAGGACAATTTTGTTGGTTAAAGGGAAGAATGTCCTTAATTCAAAACTAACTTGTCCCTTAAAAAAAGATGAAACACCTCTATACCAACACACTAATGGAATAGTACTTGGAGTACAGAAAATATGACTTATCTCCAACTCCTAGTGGGAAGGAGCCCAATGGATCTAGATTCCAGCAAAATTGGGCCTCAACATGTCCAAAATATAATTTGTTATTTTGCCCCAAATCTTCCCATCTAGACTTTCCTGTAACTTTGAAGAGCTCCATCCTCCCAGTCACCCAAGCTCACAACCTAGGAGTCACCCCTGACTTCTTACTCATATTCCCATCCACACACATTCACAATCCTGCTAAGTCTTATCATTTCTACCTTCAAGGCATCTCTCATATATTTCTACTTCTTTCCATTCACACAATTGCTACCCTAGTGCAGGCTGGGATTATTTCAGTAGGATTTTGATTGATCCCCCACTTCAAGCCTCTCTCCTTTCCAATCCACCCATCCATCCATCCATCAAGCAAGGAATATTTACTAAGTACGTCCTACATTCCAGATGCTGTACTAAGTGTTGAATTTATCCTCTGCTTAACAAAGTGCAGATCTAATATAGTTAGATCTTCCTAAAGTGTAAGGATCAAATATAATTTTTTTTCTAAGAACTCTCACAGTAACTGCTTTGGCTGTATCCCATAGCAAATGAGCAGAACTAAGAGAACATTGTATACAGTAACAGCAATATTGTTGTAAGAACAGCTTTGAGCAAATAAGTTATTTTGACTATTATAAATACCAAAATAAACTATAAAGGACATATGAGGAAAGATGCTGTCTGTATCTAGAGAAAGAAATGATAAATAGAAGTAGGTAAAGAATAATTTTATACACACACACACACACACACACACACATTTGTTCCTAATGACAGACATCTCTAAGGTGGGGTGGGGGAAGGGAAGGAAAAAGAGAAATTTACATGATAATTTTGTTGTGTATTTGAAAGGAATAGTAAATTGTACATAGTAGATTTGCAGTTTCATATGCAATCATCTTTTTATTGTACTATGTTATGGAAATGCTTGTTTTATTCCATAAATTAAAAATTAAATAAAATAAAAAGCCCTCACTGCCTGGGCCCTTCCTATCCTTCCAGTTTTCTTATACTTTATTCACCACCTCATACTCTGTGATCTATCAGGAGTGGCTGACTTGCTGCTATTCCTTGCATATGACACTATTTCCCAGTCCAGTGCCTTTTCAGTTGCTATTCACCATGCCTGGAATCCTCTTGCTCCTAACTTCTGTGCCTGGTTTCCCAGGCTTCCTTAAAACCTCAGCTTAAGTGCTGCCTTCTCAATGAGGCCCCACTCCCATTCCCTATGACTAGAGCCTTCCCTTTGAGATTGCCCCTCATATAGCTGTTTTTATTTTATTTTCACCACTGGATTCTGAACTCTTTGAGGGCAGACATTGTATTTTTTTTTCTTTCTTTTTATGTCCGGTGCTTTGCACAGTGCCTGGCACACAAGAAGTGCTTATTAAATGATTGTTGACTGACTGACTGACTGAACTAGGAAGTTAGACAAAAGGATATGTCCTGGTCAGAATAAAAGTAGTATTTAGAGATGAAAAACATTAATCTTTTAAAGGTTCTTTTTCCTTCTCTCTCTTTCTCATTTAGCAAAGAAACACTTTTATTCTGCTCTCCTTTTGGACCTTCTCCCTTCCTTTTTCTAGCAGGCAAAAGAGAATTCTTTGGCTCTTACAAGTTTTACCAACTAGTCTTCAAAAAGCAATTAATTAGTCATCTGTATTCATCTTTTTTTTAAAGAAATATTTGTGTATCTCATTTCTGTGTACTAAGGATAATGTTACAGATCTATAGAAGTCATTTTAATGGATTTCTGTGTTTGCATTTAGTTGGAAATTTTCCCAGCACTCTGTGTATTTGATAGTTAACTTTGAGTCATGCTGCCCCTTGCTGGAAAAAAAAAATCTTAAGTCAAAAGAGTCCTGGCCTTTACAAAAAAATGTGGGTAGTGTTCTTAATGAATAGAACTAGAGAGAACTAGGAGGCTCAATGGACAGAGCACTGAGCTTGGATTCAGGAAGATCTAAGTTCAAATCTGGTCACAGACATTTACTAGCTGTCTGACCTTGCTAAGTCACTAAACTGTTTCCTCACCTGTTAAAGTGGGATCATAATTGCACCTATCTCCCAGGGTTGTTGTGATGAACAAAGGAGATAATATTTCTAAAACACTTTGGAAACTTTAAATGTGTGTAAATGCTAGCTATTATTATTATTATCACTGACGCTGTGTCCCTTAAATATTTTGCATACTTAGGGCATTTATTTTCAGCTAATTGTCTTCACCATAGGCTCCATGATACTGAATTATAGTTTGGGAAAAAAGGGAAAGTCATATAATGTTGTTGCTGTCTTTGGACCAATATTTGATTGCTGAAAGGCCATAACAAGTCACCGAAAGAACTGCCTTTGCATTCGAAAAGGTTTAAATTTTAGCTTTAATCCATATTGATGGTGTGTGACTGTAGACAAGTCATTGAACCTGTCATTGCTGCAGACCACTCTTTAAAAATATAAGGAACATATGAACTGCTGGTAGGGGTGGGGGGAGGGGGAAAGGAAGAAAGAAACTTCCTTGCTGCCAAGTAACATCACCAACGAAACTGGAGGTACAAACCAAAATATAATAATTATTTTTATTAGTATGTATTATAATCTGATATCCCTCATAATCACAAAAATTAGCATTATCTAACACTATTTCAGTTACTGTAATTTATGTTATTTATTTAAATATGATCAATTCCTATATGAAGGATAATATTCTGCTCAGATAAAAATGAATAAAAAAGTTATTTTACCTCAACTTACTTATATTGCACAAAGTATGTTAACATAGAAAAATACAAATTCATCCATGACATTCTTATGTAAAAGAATAGGATCCCAGATGTGGTTGTCACTGCTGATTTAAACCACAGTGCAACATTCTAAGAACAGACTCTCTGAGATCAGGTTTACTGCGTGATAAAAAGTTGGTCAAAAGAGAAGCAAAGCCCATGGGGCTGCAAAGATAAGGGGAGGTGTCCATCTTCCTCCTAACTGCCTACGCGCTCCTCATCAATAATGCTGGGTAGCTATGACTGATGGTCACTGCCTCCCTTGAACACTAGGGGAAGAAATTAAAGTTTTTTAAAGTTGTCACCTTCCTTGTAATTTCAGTCTGGAGGGCAAAGCAGGCCGACAACAGGAAGAGGTAATATAATTAGGGAAAGTTCATTCACTGCACTGTCTTCTGAAAACTGTTAGATGAATGTGCATGGAGGTGACCATTCTATCTCTGTCATCCATCATCCTTTGGGTGAAACATTTTCTAGTAAGCCAAAACAAAACAAAAAAAGAAAAAGAGAGATTGGGGAGGAAAGGAGTTACAATGGTTTCCATTTAAAATCTGTTATTTTAAGCTCGCTATATTTTTACAAGCTTTGTAGCAGTCACAGTTTGAGTTAAGACACAATTTATCCAAAAGACTTCTTTGTATGTTACTGCCATCTAGTGGGTGAATGATTCAGGACTTCCCCCAGAAATAACAATCCAAACTCTTAAGGACTCACACTATGTTGGATTCGGTGAGTATGCTAACTTAGTAAAGTCTGCCTGGCTTTTTTAGGTTCCCTGGATTGAACAAATATATCGTATTTATTGAAAGCATCATATTTGGCATTTTATGTTATACATATTTAGCCTTAAATTTATTTGAAAATTACCTCTGCCTCCTGCCCTGAAATACCAAAGAAAAAGACAAAGACATTAAAGATAATTTTCTTGGCATCACAGGTTAGAGCTGGAAGGAATATTAGGTCATCTAGTACAATCTCTAGATTTTAAAGAAGAGAACATTGAAGTACAGACAGTGTTAGACTTAGGATTTGAATCCAGGTTCTTTTCCATGTTTTAAGAATATCTAGCTCTTAGCATCTGCTTTCCTTCTACTTCACTACATCTAGGATTGACACCAGCCCCTACAGGAGGTGGGGGACAGATTCCATTCCCAAAAGGCATTTTCATTCTTTCTTTCCTTCACCCTTCATTGTCTTTAAGTTTCATTGGCCTATGATTTCTCAAAACATTTTTAAAACACTCACCAACTCAATAAGCCAGAGTCTGATAGTCCACAGAACATAAAATACTCAGGGAGAAAACTTCCTATGTGGCAAAACTGCTAGGAAATTGGAAAGAAGTTTGGCAGAAATTAGATTTAGACCAATATCTTACACCATTTGGCACAATAAACTCAAAATAAATATATGACAACCTGCATATAAAAAAGTCATACCACCAAAAAATTAAAAGAGAATGAGATCAAATCTTTCATGGTTATGGCTAGGGAGAGAATTCTTAAGCAAATAAGAGACAGTGGAGAGCAAAAGTATGAAATCAATGATTCTGATAATGAAACTGAAATGCTTTTGCACAAATTAAGTTATTGCAGTAAGCCAGTCTTTTGATTCCACTCTAATTGACTCTGTCACATTTCCCACACATGCTATTTTACATCTTCTCTTCCCTTGTCAAATCCCCCCACACTTCTTCTCCACTCCCCCCACCCTGGACCTTTACCTTTAATGATAAAATTAAAACTATCCATTGTGAAATCCCCTTTCTCCTTTTCTTTTCATTTCAAAACTCTTAAATATTACTCCCCACTCACTCCTCCTCTCCCCCAGTGTCTGATAAATGCAAAGGCCTCTGTCTTTCTAAGTCCATCCTTTCTCTACATATAAACCAGATCTTATCCTATCCTGTCTTCTTCACTAGATTACAACATCGATCACTTTTCCTTTTCTCAGTAAAAATCCTTGAAAAAATACTCTACATCTGCTGCCTCTACTTCGTCTTTTCACTTCTCAGTTGCTTGCAATCTAGATGCTGAGCTCATTGTCCAACTGAAATGGCTCTATAAAAATTGCCAATGTTCTCTTAGTTTCCAAATCTGGTGATCTTCCTCATCCCTAAACTTCTTGACCTTTCTGCTGCATTTGACACTATTAACCACTCTCTTCTCTCTGGGTTTTCATGATATTTCTCTCTTCCTGATTTTCATTCTTTGTGTCAGATTGTCAGGCAATATGGGAGGGAGAGCACTAGGAATTTAGCCCCTCACAAACTAGTCTCAACCTATCTTCTCAGCCTCATCTTATATCTGCTTCCCCCATTCTTACCAATGGCCTTCTTTCTGTTCCTCACGCAAGATCTTACCATCTCCCATATCCATTGGACTGGATCTCCTCCATGCCTGGGACGGACACTTTCCTTACCTCTGTTTTATTGAGTTCCTCCACTCCTTTAAGATGTAGTGAGGCATCATTTTCAGCATGAACATTTTCCTAATCTTAACAACTCATAGTGCACTCCCTCCCACAACACCTTGTATTGAATTACTTTATATATGTATATACATGTATATGTATATATGTATGTGTGTATTATATGCATGTGTGTATTATATATGTATACATACCCAATCAACATCTATCAAGCACCTACTATGTGCCAGGCACCATGCTATGTGCTGGAGATACAATTAATAAAAACAAAAGCAGACCTTGTCCTCATGGAGTTAACAATCTAAAAGGGGAGACAGAACACAAAAGAGGCAGGAAAGTGGGGCAAGGAGGGGGAAATGGGACACCTGGAGCAGGGACATTTCATTCTGTACAGTTGAAACCAGGAAGAGCAGCACATACAAAATGAAATGAAGTGAAAAGCCAGTTTCTTCCCTCATAAAGGGTGGCATTAGGAGGAGTTTGGTACTCTCTACTCCAACTCTCCAATCAAAGAGGAGAGGAGGCTGAGGAAGGTGGTGTCAATCAAGGCTTGAGTTAGCAGTATGATAGGAAGTTCAGAAGTGATAAATTTACCCTACGGGAGAAATTTTGTTCAAAATTGAGATAAAATTAGGGAGCAGTAGGTGTAAAAATGGAATACACAAATACATGTATACACATGTAATCCATGTGTGTATGCACACATTAACTTTACATTTATTTTTGTATTAGTTTTATAGGTATTTCTTGCCTCTCCCAATAGAATACAAGCTAATTATAAATAAATATTATTTCACTATTTTAATACATGCAACTCTAACACCTAGCAAGGCCTGGCATAAGAAAGGAAATTACCAGCTTGTGTGTGTGTGTGTGTGTGTGTGTGTGTGTGTGTGTTCTGGTAAAGGTCTGGTATCTAATAGAGATAGAAAGTTAACACAAATATTTAAGACTGAATGTCATTCCCAAAAGGATAAAGAATCAAAACATAAGAACAAAAGGTTCTCAAAAGAAGAACTGAAAACTATTAACAACTATGTCAACAATGATATGCTGGCCATACACATTTAACAACCAGCTCTCAGCAAAAAGCAAATAAATAGATAAAGGAACAAATGGATGAAGGAATGGATGAAGGAATGAGTGAATCTGCATAGTTAACACTGCGTCCACTACTTATGTCCAATCAATAAAAGAATAAATCAAGCCCTGATTTGTAGTTTCTGCCCATTTTCAAGGTGTAAATGCTTAGACTGAATATTTAGCAGTTGACTCAGCCTGTTCAAGCTGGCACACCCATGCATATGAAAGATTGCCTTAAATCACTAAGAATCTGATAAATTCCAAATCAAATAACTCCCATAATTCACCGCATATCGAGTGTTAGGGGTAGGCTTTAACACCAACACCTTGTTTAGGTTCAACATTGGGATGAAATGAGGCACCCACTCCTCATTAGTTAACAAAAGGAGGTTCACTTTGCCCTAACACAGCAAGCATATACTACAAGGGTATGTGTTAGGTAACTTCTCTGGACCAGTGCCACCAACACCAACACTACCATCCTCCTCCACCCCCTACCCCCAAAACCTTTTTCTCCATGTAAAAACTCATCTGGTCAGCAAAGAAGGATATAGTGACTCAAGTGGTCTTCAAAACTTCATCAAGTCAGAAAAGTCCCCACCGCATATGTAAGTACTATTTTTTAATCCACTCGGATGACAAGGAAACTGTATCCAGCAAACAGGAGCTAATCAAGTCCTGAGGCTCCTTTGTTCTCTTTTAAGAAAAACTAATCTCTACTTTCAGAAACCAGAGAATTCTGCTGCCTACAATCCTGTCTAAATATTCTCTATCCTTAAAAAAGAATAAAAAAATCTTTACCAGACCCAATCACCCTCAATTGTGTTATATCTCTCCTCCCATTTTCAGCCAAACTTCTAGAGGGGAAAAAAGGCTGTCTACACTCATTCTTTTCCTATCACTCACTCTTCAATCCTTTGCAATCTGTCTTTCAACCTAGTCATGCAACTGAAACTTCGGTCTTCAAAGTGATCTCATAATTGCCAATTTTATGCTCTTTCCTTAGTCCTCATCTTTCTTGATCTCTCTACTTCAATTGACCCTAGTAACCACCACCACATCCAGGATATCCTTTCCTTTCTGGGTCTTTGTGATGTTACATGCTCTGATTCTTTTCCTAATGATCTGGCTAGTCCTCAGGCTCCTTTGCTCTCTAACTGGAGTTGTTCCCAAAGCTTTACCTTGAGCCCATTTTTCTTCCCTCTCTACACTGTCTAGTGACTGGATTAGGTCCTATCAGTTTAATTATTCTCTATACATATGACTCACAGGTTTATATACCTAGCCCTAGTCTCTCTCCTGAGATCTAGTAAGACAATAGCTGTTGATTGTACATTTTAAAATTTACTGCCAAACCTTGTTGTTGTCTTCTATACCTTTAGCACACTTTTCTTATGCATCCCCTTGTCTCCATTTACATAGCCCAGGGGTGGGGAACCTGCGGCCCTGAGGCCACACGTGGCCCCCTAGGTCCTCATGTGCAGCCCTTTGAATCCAGTCTGCATTTAATTACGTGCACTTGAAAACCTAGAGGGTCATGTGTTGCCTCAAGGCTGCAGGTTCCCCACCCCTGGTCCAGGTAAGAAGGGGAAGTTTGAGTTAAAATGCCTCCACATTTAGCACTATTAGCTGCTAAAGCTTGAGTACTCTTCCTCTGAAAACCTCAACTTTCTCATCTCTAAAATGACTGATACTATCATTGCTTATCTCAAAGGGTTATCATGAAGATCAAGTTAGATAATGCATGGGACAGTACTTGCAAATAAAAAATGCTATAGAGACGAGTCTGTGAGGATGACTATGAATTCTAAAGTAGCATTAGGGCCTTGTAATTTTCTGATGCATGCCACTCCTACAGTACTTATCCATAATGTTCTTTTCAATAACACCTTCCATGCAGATAGACATATATATATATATGTGTGTGTGTGTGTGTGTGTGTGTGTATAACATATGTGTGTGTATATAATATATATATGTGTGTGTGTGTGTGTGTGTGTGTGTATATATAACATATGTGTGTGTATATAATATATATATGTGTGTGTGTATATACATATATATATGTGTATGTATGTATGTATATGTATACTTTTAGTTTACCAAGCTTTCTACAGACAGTCTTTTAGAGGCCTCTCTTAACAACTATGTAGCATAGGCAAGAGAGATACTCTTATTACTTTTACAGATGACAAAAATATATATTTAGAGCCAGCAGGGATTTAGGAGTGTATCTGTTCTACCCTCCTTCATTTTACATGAGAAAATTTAAACTCCAGGGATTTAAAAGAGCTGTACAAGGCCTCACAAGTAGAGCTGGGTTTTAGGAACTGAGATTCAGAAAAGCTAATATTTTATCTAAGGTTATGTAGTTTAAAGGTGGCAGAGCTGAACATGTAATCCATTAAAACTCATCACTGTTATATCCTCAAAGCACAGTGACAATCAAGTAACAAATTCATGAGTTTGTTGTTTTTTTCTTTAAGTACTCTTGAAAGTAATACTGCCATCTTCCTTATGGCAGTGGGATTGTATAATGGTGACTTTCACTTCCTCATAAGCCATGGCTACATGGCATAATACAATAGTAACTCCCCAATAATGGTAATACTTTTAATTTGAATGAGGTCTCATGATTTTCCAAACTACTTCATGTGTATCATCTCGTTTGATCTGTACAATTTCTACTAATGCAATTTCTCTATCTAGCACCTTACTGTACTGCATGGACGGTACTAGGTTTCCCAGAATTATTCTGGTGCAATATGAACTATGACAAGTCTAAAAACCTGAAAAACTGAAGGGCTCTGGTCATGGGCTCACAATTTCCTGTCTAGGTCTCTCATTCAAATGCTACTCTAGTTAACTCTGGAAGAATTCATCATCATTCAAATGGTAATGGGGTGAGGGCTATATCAATTCTGACCATTGACATACTCAGAGAAGGAATATTATTATCTATGCCAGCAAAATAATTATAGATGATGGCCAGTCATCTTGACTTTTGTCTTACCACTACACTACAATGACTCTGGAGTAGAGAGCACAGCTTGCCTCACTTAAATCCAGTTCACAAGCAAGTCAAGACACACTCTCATGATGTAATTGGTTCTCTTTGAAAATGAAGGATGAACAACAATCATAGATGATTGAAGTGTTGGGCTAAAATCTTTACAAGAATCCATGGAGGTAATTACAAAAGTCATTAAGCAAGAATGAGAAACCAAACGAGTTCACTTTAAAATACTCTGAACACTTTTAAGTTATTTTTAATTGTGAGGGTTTTTTTGAGGGGGCAGTGTTGGCAGAAGGTCTGTAGACAACACTGTATGCATTCTTTATTGAGACTCCTTTGATGACCTAAAAGTGTAATATTCCACTTAACAGTCAAGCATGCCCTCCTTCTCGCTGAAAAGTAATAGTCCACTTTGAAAGTAGAGATTTATGCCACAGCGTCTTCATTTAAACCTTATGTAAAGAAATAAAATCTTTATGTCCACACATTCTTGAGCTCCTAGCTTCATGCCTTTATAGTGTGTTACATTTCCCAGTTTTCCAATATTTAATGATTTACAACGTCTCCTCCAGATTCAGGTAGTAAAAGGTTAGAAAGCTGAAAGGTTGAATCTGACAGAGGACTGTAAAAATGTATGTTAATTAGAAGGAGTCCAGGATCAAAATCACTACTTTGTCTAGTTCCATCCAGAAGGCACTCACAAAAACCTTTCTTAGAAAATGAGTCATCTGATCTTTTACACCAAAGGTGAATTAAATGAGATTTTTGCATGCTCAGAAATTATTTTAAAAAAAAATGACTGTTTGATGATGAGCCAAGAATTCCTTCATCACCATCTAGTGGATTCTTCATTTGCATGAAGAAAGGAAAATCAAAGCAAGGAAATCTAGGACAAATCTTGAGTTTTGGAAGATAGCAGAAACAGTAAAAATGGAACAAGAAAACAAGGAACAATGAAAACAAGAAAATGGAATGCTTTCATTTACAGTCATAGGATTAAGAGAAGGAAGGTATTTTAGAGATCATCTGACCTAACAATTTACAGAGGAAAGTGTGGCCAAGAAAAGTGACCCAATATCAATCAATAAGCATTTATTAAACACTTAGTCCATACTAAGTTGTTCCATTGTTCATTAAAGAGCACAGATACAATGTGAAATAAGTAATTTCTCTAAGATCAAATTCAATGTCCTTTCCCTTTTCCATTAGTCTGCTCTTTAGATGACAGCTTCAATGGAACTAGAAAGTTGTTCCATGGAAATGAATTCATGGTTAAACAGGATTAACAGCCCAAAGGTTGCAGGGTTGAAGGAGTGCTGGTGGTATAAAAATAGTCATTTATACCTGAAGAATTTAACTGGGAGAAAGCTAATCAGATGCACCTGTGGTGAACAATGATTAGTGGGACAATGGTTGCAATGTCAGTTTAGGTTGGCTATAGGGGAGAAAAACTCCTAATAATTACAGTTATTGAAATATGAAATAATATGGCAGGAGTTAGTAGGTGGCCCCTCATTAGGGATCTTCAAGAAGAGACTGGATGTCCACCTCTTAGGTATCCTGTAGTGAAGTACCCTTTGGGGGTACAATCTAACTAGATGGCTGTTGAAATCCCTTCTAATCTGGAAAGTAGATGGTTTTGAGGAGACAGGCATGTTTTGTGGTGTCATCTTGAGAGAATTAAGAATCAGACTGCCTCTAAATCAAGCAAGGGCATTTATTTGGGGTGACACTCCCAGCGGGCCCTATTCCTTAAAGGACATAGGCACACAACTGGAATGGAGTATGGGATTATATAGAGCAGAAAGTACTAAAAAAAATCCTAAATCTAGCCCAAACCATGATTACCTGGTTTACAGTACTAGCAAGCATCCTAAATCTGGTCCACACCATGATCAACTAGTTACAGAAACTTACACAATTGTTGCTAACATTGCCATCCCCATCGGGTGGCACAAAGAATAGATCACCAGACTTGGAGTCAGGAAGAATTGAGTATGAAGGTTTCCTCAAATACTTACTAGCTCTGTGACCCTGGCCAAAGTTGCTTCACTATCTGCCTCAATTTCCTCGCCTGTAAAAACTGGGATAATAATAGCACTTATCACTCAGGCTCATCATTAGCATCCAAATGAGACATTAGTACAAAATTTTTCAAAGCATTAAACTGTCTAAAATCTGGCTATTATGACTAGCCAGCTATTCTGACATTCAAAGACTGTGGAATCTTCCCACTGTATGGATATTCTCTGACTGCTCAGCTGATTTTATAATCTTCTTCCTCTCTACCTCATCTTCCTCTTAAATCTTAAAATATAACTACCTTTCCCTTTTTCCCATTCCATTCCCATCAGACTTGTGGACTAGCATTCATGGTTGGAAGGTATCTAAGTATCTGTCTAGTCTGACTACTTCATCTGACAAGAGAGGCCATAGAAGCCCAGAGAGTGGAGTATCACCCAGGTAAGTGGCAGAACCCGAATTTGAACCACATTTTGATTCCAGATGTAGTGATCTTTCTACTGGAAAGAAAACATGCATCATATCTATATGATAGGATGAAAGTATTTTTTAAATTTTTAAACACAACAGACAGCATTTATTTATTCTGCTCCCTCAAATTAACTTAATTAATAATTTAGCTCTCCATGTGTGAGACCTGCATAGCACTTAATAAGTCTAAGGGTTGTAAATATTTTATAAAAACAAAACCAGAGTGCAAGCTTCCACAGCACTTAAACTTTTTTTTTTAATTGAAATGATATAGAGAAGATTTGCATGGTCCTTGGACAGCAACGACATACAGATATGTAAAAATGAATAAAATAACCTACAAGATGGCAAATTAGTCATTTTCTACAAACCCTTTCAACCTTCCAACTACCTTAAAAAGTTATGTGTCAGATAAAGAGTAATTAAAGTGAAATCCTGAGAAGATGAGACCCCCCATAAAAATTTCTAATCTTTAGAGTGTTCCAATCACAAGAAAACTTTCAAACTTTTGCCTAAGGCCTGTATTGGGATCCAAATTGCTGTAGTAACTGTAACCAAACATCTTCTTATCCTCCTGTCCCTCAAGAAGTTTCAGATGTGGCTTATGCCCAGTAAAGTAAAGGAAAGGAGACAAGGGAAAGGATGACTCAAGCAGGATTCTAGTGTGGGTGACTAAGGTAGGCCTAGGGGAAAAGGGGACTGAAACATAGCTGAGGTTACACCTATTATACATTCTTCAGGTCAGCCACATAGGCAGGGGACTCATATATGATATATCCTGAGGAGGCTGAGGCAGCTCTAAACCCAAGCCTCAGAGGGTTGTTCACCAGCAAAGCAAGAAGGTCCAGGAAGTAAAGAAGTGACCAAGAACATAGGAAAAGCTGGACAACAATATTAAGAAAGAAATTATCAATGAAAGTCCAACCCACAATTAGATGAATCCACAAATAAGACTCTAAAAAAGAAGGCAAAAGGACTAAAATCCCAAAAAGAATATAAACCACTCCTAGAAAATGCTATAATATAAAAGAAAGTAAGTCTGATGAGATGCCAAATCCTATGAATTCTCAAGAGAACATGGAACACCAACAAAAAGCTCTAGAATGTCTCAAAAGAGAAATGAAATTCATAAAGAAATGAATTAATAATGCATATAGGTCAGAAAATAAGACCACTCAGTACAGAACTTAACAAAAATAGCAGAATAGAAAAAAATGGAATACTTGGTGACAAATAGCCATATAGAAAAAAAGAGATTAACAAATATGGAACACAAGCATACTGAAATGGAAGAAAACTTGGAAGAAGAGAACAAAAAGGCAACAAGGTTAAAAGGACACAGAAACTCTAAAACAAAGCAAATGATGTTGAAAAATATGTGTTTGTGTGTATGTATGTATGCATGTATGTAAGTATGTATGTATATCCAAAGAGTCAGTCAGAGAGAGACAGAGAGACAGAGAGAGACAGAGATAGAGAGTTTCATAAAGATAAGTTTCCTGGAAATACACACACACACACACACACACATACACACGCACACACACACACACATACAGACACACACACCAGCAAAACAAAAAACACACTTAAGAAACAATACAAGAAAACTAGCTAGAACTTCTGAATACAGACATCACCAATCAAGGGAATCCACAGGTTGCTTCCAAAGGAATAACACATACATCAAACTTGAAGACACATAGTGGCCAATTGTTCCTTTTTCCATTCACAAAGCCTCCTACCTGGTTCAAGCACTTATCAACTCTTACCTAACCATTGCAAAACCCTCCAAACTCGTATCCCATTCTCAAGTATTTCCAATCATAGATCCAATCCTTTGCACAGCTGCCAAAGAGAATTTCCTAAAGTTCAAGTCTGGCAATGTCACTTCTTTATTCAAACTAAAGCTATCTCCTATTAACTCAAGGATAAATTTTTATTTCATCTTTCTTTCATTCTTTTAAAATTCTAATATACTGAATAGAATAGAATAGAATCTGCAATAATTTTGGACTCTGGTGGACTTCACTATCCATAGTGGTCTTCAAATCCTCCCCTACAGTGGTAAACACCTTTGACAAACATACATCTCCCTATTTTTATTCCCTGCCTGAAGTTAATGATCAGAAGGTCATTGAATAGGGTTATTTCTATTGTTAATTTTTCAAAGAATCTTAAATGATTGTGAAATATACTTGAGTCACCTTGTTGGAAGACAACCTTTAAGGTAATATTTTGCTCTACAAAGTCAAATATTTTTTTCATGATAAGCACAACGAGGTCTTATATTTTCTAAATGGCTTAGGCAAGTAAGAAATGGTAATGATGTGATCCGTTGTTGAATGTCACTAATGAAAGCTTCTTTTTCCCTTAATATCACCTATATTGGAACCAACTAGTTTGAGAGCAGGGATGAGGTAAATGAGAGGAAAGGCTAGCAGAGGACTCTAAGGATATGAGTTTCAGTGGAAATAGGTCAGGTAAGTAAATGTTTGTCATTGCACTGGACAATGAATACTTCAGTTTTGGAAATACTGAGTTTGCCTTTTTGACTCATATGACTGGTGGCTATTCTCTTGCAGTGATAAAGAATAAAAGTATAGTCAGCCCTATACTAATTCTGATAACATCTCCATCATTGTTCCATTCCCCATTTACATTTTGTGTAGTCTCTAAAACAATACCAATCACGATCCACTGTTAGGTTTGTGATACATATGAGTGTTCCTTCTTGGCACAATTATGGCATAAGATAAACATCACCCAGGACAAAATGTCAAAGGCAACAGAATTATATTACAGCTCTCAGCCTCAGCTAGTCTTGCTCCAGTAGGAGCAGAGAAAGAGATATTGTAGGAATTACCAAAGGTTGGTGGTTAGTAACATGAAAGCATCAGAAAGCCAGGCTTCGACTTTGTTGAATCCTGACTCTTTCAGAGTGGAAATGGGGGCAGAGGAGTGACACATGGGAAATGGGATAAAAGACTGATAGTTATGATAAGAGTAATTAATGGATTTGGGGAAAGTGACAGAACAGGAAGAGGTAGGATAATATGGGGTATTGGTTGGAAAAGGTAATTTTAAGGTTCAATATCTTCAAAGCCACAGGTTTTCAGTGCTGAGGATGCCTAAGTTATGGATGTCCATACTAAGACCAGACTGTCCACTTTGGTAATTAATTCCAAGAGTAACAGGAATTAAAGATCACAAAGAACTCACTCTAAGGATAGAATGTTTATACAGCCTCCTATCTCAGTCTATCCATATGAACAGGGATAATAAATATGTACTTGAATATTTTCCTTGGTGAGGATTAATTTTGCCTTTCCTTATTAAATGAAGGATTTTTATTTTCTCCAAATCACCTACATTGTGTAATCCTTGTCTGTGTTTTTTTTTCATAATCCACTATTAGGTATCCATCCAACACACTGGGGACTTTATTTCCATAGGTGTTGCTGTTCTCACTCCCCTACCCATCCCAATGCATGACAGTGAATAAAAGAAAGAAAAAATACGTAAAGAATTCTGGTCATTTCTGCCACATCTGGCCACTTCCTGTGGTAATAAATTGCCCAAACACTTCACCCATGGAACTTTCCTATTTGCTCTAATTTACTTACATAGATAGTTAGATGAATTACACTACTCTTAAATGCCGATTGCCCTTGGATATTGGAGTACTATACACTTCACTGTAGATCTTTTGGACATATAACAAGTTTCATTTTCTCATTTCTGTCTTCCGTATGTTTATTTTCAAAACTTACCTAAAGTACGATCCTACAACAGATTTGTGATCTTATTGATGTGAATGTTCTCTTTATAATTAAATAGTTCCTAGACTATCCAGAGGCGTGGGATAAGAGTATGAGCCCCCATTGGGATTTTTAGGATTTGCACTCTCAAAAAAAGCATTTTCTTGCCATTTGAGCCTGAATGGGTAGAGTTCTGCCAGATTTTCCAAGATACATCTGAATAGCCAGTTATGCCTTCATCTGTACAGATTGCCATCAATCCATGTGTCCTGTGCACATATTCCTACACAGCTTACAAGTAGGAACCCCTTAATTCACTAGAGCCCTTTGAGAACTTTATTTTATGGACATCAGTGCAGCACTTATCTTGTCCATTTATTTTTAGCTTTAACTCTTATGAACTGACTTCCCTTTTGATTCATATGTGTTGTTCCTGATGATATCTTTAAAGCTACTTTTAACATGCAGGTCATCATCGTAAATATTTGGCTGCCTACTTACACCCACTCAAAGGATGAAAATGGCAAATTGCTCAGAGGACAATGAATTTGGGCAGGCAACCCACTGGATCTGTCTAGCTGTATCTATCAAAGATAGATGCCTTGCTGAATCACTTTCCATAGTTGAAAAGGAGAAAAGCAGGATCAAACAAATTTGGGAAGCTTCCAAATGTCCAAAACTATTTGCTTCAATAGATTCCATTCATTTTACCTTTCATTAAACTTCTACTAAAAGCCTAGCTGGAAAAGGATGCCATCTGAGTTGATAAAAAAATACAGCTACAATGGTCTTTTTTCAGTAGTTTTGTCTTTGTTGCTAAAATAAATATCTATACATAATTTTTCATCCTTCTACATTTTGGTAAAATTATGATGCCACTTTTGTTATTAATTTATTTATTTACTTGTTAAGCAATTTACCTATTTGTTTATTTATTTTAAAAGAGGGATTACATGCCTGTTTACCTTACTTACCTCATCCAGACATCATACAGGAAAGTTGGTATAATAAGTGGACATAATTTGAAAAAAAATTCTAGGACTACATTCAATACTAGTTTGATTGTCAAGGTATTGGCAATAAAATACACAATACTCATATCCAACAAAATTGAGAGTGTTTAGATAAGACTGGTGAAAGGAGAAATAGAAGAAATTTCAAAATTCTATACCAGTGTACTAGAGACCACCTGTACTGAAGGAAAATTTAAATAAGAAGTTGGAGAAATTAATCACAAACTGGATACAAAGGCATGGTGTTATACCGATGGAAAGTTTTAAACTATCTAATAAGTGCTGAAATTGTTTCTGGCAAAAACAGAACAGCTAAGAAATTCAACTCTTCAATTAATAATAATGTTCACTTTACATGGTAGAGGAAGCAGCCAAGGTAATTTTAGACCCTGTTCAAACTACCTAGGAGGAACTAGGTCCTGAAATTGCAATGATCCAAACCCTGGAGTATAATGACCCCTTCAGCATACAGTTGCTGATTTTATCAAAGAGAATTTGAGAGAGACAAAACCCCTTTAAGCAATTTGTACTGATAGGCTCCATGGTCTGTGCGTATAAACCAAAACATCCCTGCATACAGAAATTATGCCTCCTATGTTGTTTTAGTTCCTTTAAAATATGTAAAAATAATTACTTTACAACAACATTGTGCAAAGCATGAAGACATACTTGAATGTTATTCTTTGCCACCTGCAAAAATTTCAGTAATCCTCATTGTGTTTATTGCTCATGTTAAGATCCTTTTTGTGTATCTCTATATGTTCTAACCACCTCTTCTTAATAACTTCTATTTCTGGTAAGTCTTTTATTATGCCCATTTTTGCATGAAACATTACCTTCATATGGCTAATTTTCTTGAAGATATTTTACCTTTCCTATTTTTTTCTTCTTTTTCATTGCATTACTCATTTAAGAAAACCTTATTATCTCTTCTTGCTATTCGTTAGAATTCTGCATAGCAGTATTTGAAAGGACAAACATTTACCTAGAACATAGAAAACACAGAGACTGATGGTAGTTCAATACTACATTGAACAGTTGACAGAGAAGACAGCAGATAGAGACCCAAGAATTCCCTTACCCCCCAAATGTGCTCAAAGTTAATCAAGGGAAAACATTCCAGAAAACTATTTTTAAATCATGTTTTAATTATTTTCTACTGTTGTTCCCTTAGGCACTCTCTGGAATCTGAAGAGAGATTTTTGGTTCACCCACTATTGGATGCAATTATGGACAGCTGTTCACAGTGAGGGAGAACTTACAATGACTGCTGGGATGTCACAGAAAAATCAAGGATGATAGTAAACTGATTGTGGAATAGAAATATGTGCTTCCATTAAAAATAAAAAGAACCACCACTAAACCTTCAATGAGGTTTTCAAGTAAAATGTATACGTGCCGACTGAAAAAAGGCCCTTTAACAATAAGCTGACTTTATGCTTTCTTTTTTTTGAAGCTGCCACAAATCCTTTCATGTTCTCAGAGTAGTGTCATATAATGTTTCATCATTGATCAAAATAAATATGCAAGACACTAAATTATTCATTTAACCACATTTTGTTTTATTTTAATCTCCTGGTTTTTGGAATATCCCTCTTTTCCCTAATGTCTAGACGCATTCCTGAAAGCCAAATGCTAATAACAAAGGAAGGGCAACTTACAATGCCTTCAGTTTGGATTTCCATTCTTAGTTATCATTGCCCATCATTAGGACAGGTCATAAGATCATAGTTTGAGTGCTAGAAGAGCCCTAGTGTTGTCAAATCGAACTCCTGTATTTTATAGATGAGGAAATTTAGATTTACAGAGGGCAAATGGTTTGGCCAGGGTCACATAACTATGAAGTGCTTCAGGGGAGATTCAAACCCAGGTTATCCAAACTTCAAGGTGGGTACTTTAATGTTATCTCCTCTCTACATGAGCCCATTTTTATCCTTTAGATGAGAAGTGGTGAACCTGCAGCCTTAAGGCCACATGTGGCCTTCTAAATTCTTAAGTGTAGCCTTTTGACTGAATCCAAATTCGACAGAAGAAATCCTTTTAATAAAAGGATTTTTATTAAAAATAATAAATTAATAAAAATAATAATCAAATAATAACATAATACATTTTTTAAAAGGATTTGTTCTGTAAAATTTGAATTCAGTCAAAAAGCCGCACTTAAGGATTTAGAAGGCAACATGTGGCCTTAAGGCCACAGGTTCTACACCCCTGCTTTAGACTCTCCAACATTTGAGGAATACTAGTGATAGCTTAATAATATTAATAATAAATAAGGGGAAATGGTGGTATCACTATCCAAGGACTTCTCAGATACTGACTCAGAGAAGTCTAGAAAATTCATTTTCAAATATAAAATTCTGGAATAGGAAACAATAATAACTTACCAGAGATTGAAGCTTGACTATAAAAGGACATCACTCTAAAGTCAGGTTAAAACACTAGCATTATTTCTTCCAAAGTACCTCAGTAGATCACCTGTTAAGCTTGGAGACTGTATAAGGAAGTAATTGAAGAGTTTCCCCCAAAGATGCTTCTTTTGCTTCTACATAACAGTTAGGGGAAAGGATATCATCTTGTCTTCCATGTGCTTTTAATTTTTCTCCCTATCCTTCCTAGGGTATGCAGAGAGATGATGATAATAAGGTCCCTTCATAAACAACCCCATTCTTCAAGCCCCTGTATTGTGTATATTTTGACAAGTCTAATGAGTCAGGCATACTCAAGTCCATCTTTATAGTGAGTCAAGTCTCTTAAGTTGAGTTAAATAGTTAATTACAAACTCATTTGGAATTTGTGATGAATCTCTCTGAATTTGCATCACAGACTCCTTAATTGATTCATACCATATGGGACATGTGTTGGTATTACCTTATCCACGAAGAGGAATAAAAGCTTGGTTCTTCCATCTGTTTCAGGAAACTGATCCCCAGTTGCCTGGGGTTGGGGTAGGGGGAAAAGTTTAGGATAAGTTACCTCTTCCATCTTCCTATTGGTCCTTCCTTACCTTACCCAGCTTATTATCATTCATTGTGGTAAATATTTTGAAAATTAAGCTACTCTGTTTTCCTGAATCACACAAAGGGCTTCATCATCTGTACATGTAAACCTCTTTCAATTCTAGAATTCTGCAGTTACCCAATATGGGGTGATGATGATTGTCATACTTCTTCTGTAAGGTATATGTGATCTGTTGGGCTTCCTAAATATATAAAGATAGTTAACTTACAGGTGCATTGACTGAAATGGTCTAGGATCTGGCCCACTTTTGTCAAGAGTAGGAAGTCTTTAACTGAGCTGCTAACAGCCTTTGTGAAGGGAGGAGCAGGCAAAATCCAGGACCACTGAAGCTAGTCAATTTCTCTATTTCTACAAGAAGTAAAAGGCTAGAATTATATCTATTGGTCATCCCTCAAATATCTCTAGCCTAGAAGAGTAATTCTAAGGGATGTGTAATGAAAGTCACTATACCTGATAACCCGTTAGCCCCATATGCACTAAAGACTATCTCAACTTCCTCGTTTTACAGAGGAAGTCAGTCAATAAATATTTATTAAGCACTTACTATGTATTAGATGCTGTGTGAAGCACTGGGGATATAAAAGGAGGCAAAAAGGTCCTGCCCTCAAGTAGTTCACAATCTAATGCAGCAAACAAGAAGCAAAATAATATGTACAAACAAGTTGTACACTGGATAACTAGGAAATAATTAAGAAAGGAAGACATTAGAAGTAAGAGGGATCAGAGAAAGCTTCCTGTAGAAGATGGGATTGTAGTTGGAACTTAAAGGAATCCAAGGCCAGCAACTGGAATGGAGGAGGAAGAGCATTCCAGGCATGGGAGGATAGCTAAAGAAAATGCCCAGAGCCAATAAATGTTTGTGGAAAAACAAGGAGGCTGGTGTCATGGGACTGAAGAATATGTGTTGTGGGGTAAAGTATAAGGAATGGAGGGGTCTAGGTTATAAGGGTTTGGAATGCCAAATAGAGGATTTTGTATTTGATCTTTGAGGTGATAGGGAGCCACTGAAGTTTATTTAGGAGAGGAGTGACATGATGAGATCTGCACTTTAGGAAAATAATTTTGGTGGTTGAATGAAGGATGAGCTGGAGTAGGGAGAAAGTTGAGGCAGGCGGACCACCAGAAGGCTATAACAATACTATAGGAATGAAGTGATGAAAGCCTGCACTAAAGTGGTAACAGAGTCAGTGGAAAGAAGGGATATATTTGAGAGACACTGAAGAGGTGAAATCCACAGGCCTTAGCCATGCATTGGATACGGAGGTGAAAGTTAGTGCGGAGTTGATAACACTTAAGTTATTAGCCTGAGGGACTGGAGGGATGGTGTTGCCCCTAGTGGTAGTAGAAGTTAGGGAAAGGGAGAGAGTTAAGGGAGAAAGATAATGAGCTCTATTTTGGACATGAAAGAAAGAAAGAGGCCCGGATAGTTAAGTGACTACAGTCAGAATGCTGGTATTAGAAGTGGGATTCAATCTACAGTTTTGTGCCTCCAAACCCAGTGTTTTGCTTTTGTTTTGTACAACACAAAGGTTGTGGATAACACGCACACATGCACACACACACACACACACACACACACACACACACACACACACGCACATAAAGAACCACCATTCCTATCACTACCACAACCACCATGAATAGTTAGTAAACCTCATTATCAAAGAAAAGTACAAACAAAAATTAAAGAATTTATAAGTTATAGGATTCATATATACCAAGAAATACCCAAGAGCTCTTCAGGTGAGAATGAAGTAAGGTCTCAGCTCAAACCAAGAAAGTTAAACCAATGAGAGGGCATCTGCTCTCAGCAATCTCTAGTGCTTGAGATCAGGGGGTATGGTAGAGGCCAGCTTACTCTACTTGCCAATAGCTTTGGGTCTTGTTCCTTCCATTCAAAATCTGTACCCCAACTCTCAATTAACTCTGTTTCTATACAGGCCCAATCTTGATGCATGTGTCTAACCATGTGGCAAACACCTCTTCTTCACTAACAATGTCAAGGGCCAGTGTTCTATCAAACAATCAGCGGTCATAGTACAGATCACAAGATTCTTCCAAGAGGAAAAAAATGTAATTAGTAATGCCATGTCACTTCCTTTTGAAACTTCATGAGATGGAGATGAGAAAGCCTCTGCTAGGCTATAGCAGATAAAAGTTGGCCTAGGAGTAAATGAAAGAATGTGGATTCTAGTCCCGACTTCATAATGCTGTGATTTATTTCTTGTGTGATTTAGAACAAGGCAAATTAGCTCACTGGAATTGTTTCCTCATTTGTAAAATGAGAAGCCTGGACTAGATTTTCTTGCATGCCAAATGACAGGCATCAACATAACATCCAAGAAGAGAGAAGAAGCTGTCCACTGCTTAAAGGCCAAACACTATATGTGGCACCTGCCAGAAAATTGATACTCTCCACTCTGATTTATGTTAATAATGAAAGCCTTATTCAAGATTCAGGCAGTCCCCATGAATAGGAGAGAGTAATTATTGTGCTGATATCCAAATACATACAGCTCATTTTTATGATAGCTCACTTTCCCTGAAGCACTATCTTCTCATGTTCCCCTTAGTAGAGAGAATTGAGTAAAATATTAGTAGTTGAGCGTAAGATAATCTATTTAGCTGCCCAAATGTCGTTAGAAACCTATTTCTAGGACTCTAGCTTCCAATTAAATGCCTGACCCTCTCTGACCACATACATTACTTTTGGAACTGGAATGGATCTTGGAAATCATCTTGTCCAACTCATTTTACAGAGCAGGCTGGGAAGTTCAGTGGCTGGACCAAAGTTGGAATTCTGGTGTTCCAGGTGGGATTCAAACCAAGGATTTCTGACTCCAAACCCAGTTTATGTTTGTTTTTACTATGCCACAAAGTGTTTGGGTAAGAGGGACTAGAAGAAAAATAGATGAACAAGTTAATTATTTCAAAATAAGCATGAGTAAAAGACCTAATATTCAAAAGAATGTGGTCTGCTAAAAGACTAATAATACTAATATAATAACTAGCCTTTTTCAATTTAAAAAAAAACTTTCTATCACTCTTTACCCTTGAAGTAAAACTGAGAAGTGAGTGAGTTTCCTGCCAGAGGTTAGGCCAGTCGAATCTATCTATCACCTTTGTGTGTCCTGAGGAATTTGCTGGATGGAAAAGCCCTCTTTGGCCAACCTTCCCAATGGGCCAAAAAGAGTAGTCAGCCTCTGCTGCTGCTGATTTGTGTTTGAGACTGCTTTGTCTTTGGCAGTAGCTTACTTATTTGAGCCTAGGGGACATGGTTTGAAAAGGCAGTTTTTTTTTTCCTCTCTTGTTGCTCCTCCAAATGCTCCGTTTGAGGCAGCATCTGCTTTTGCAGCTCTAACAATCCAAACAGATGTGCCATGACATCATGGTATGAGCAAACCCATCAAGTGACAGCTCCCTTCCTCCTTGGCAGGTAGTCTTAGACACACTGTTCAAAGAGAAATTTTAAAATGAGTCCAAGTCTGCAGTAGAATGTGAACTAATGAGTATACAAGTTTTTAGGTCTGGAGTTTTGGTTTGGTTTGGTTGCAGCCCTTCAGCGGAGGATGATATCCCCCTGCACTTGCTGCCCTTTGCTTTTATCAACAACAACCAAAACAAATTAGTGTTTCCATTTTGATAAAATGTGCTTTTGATACAGCTTGCAGATTTTCACTGAGTTTTTTTTAAACATCTTCTTTGATGTAGATGGTCTGAGTGAAACAGATCTGGAGATGACTAAAATGTGTGAAACACAGACAAGGAAAATGGCATTTCAGGGACTGTCACCTCATTCTGCCTTACTCTGTAATGTAAATGCGTGAAGAATTCCTCAGATAGAGAAGTGACAAGACTATTGCTTCTGGAGCCCAAAGAACTGGGTTCAAAACTGCTGTCTCTGACATATTACTATGTGATCTTGGGCAAATCATTTCCTTGGTTTCATTTTTTTTTCATCTGCAAAATCAGGGATTTAGGGAAGATATCTTCCAAGGTTCTCTAAATCTACGGTCCTATGTGCCAATGCAGTTGTCCACAAGAAGCTATTTATCATGATAGCAACTTTGCCATAACTTCCAATTCTTCTGAAACAAGACATTGTGAAACAATACCATATATACAAGAATTCTGTGGTGGGAGCAGTAGCCATACTTCTGTCATATGGGAGGTTGGGCTAGTTTTTCCTTAACAAGTATTGAAACTATCATCAAGAATTAGCTGTCTGAAGACACTAAATGTTCAGGCAGTTAACATCACTCTCACATCACCTGTGTGACATACAGCCATGAGGACTTTGGTCAGGCTCAAAGGTTTGGCTCAAGCCCACGGTAGGCAACCCAGAGACAAGGGAATCTTTACTCAGCTGAATTGTCTTGAGGTGTCTTTAATGCATATTGGTGCTAAACATTCTTTCCCTGCTATGGCTAAGTAAAGCTACTTTTGTTAACTGCTAAATGCCCTACAAGTGTCTCATTGCATTGTAATAGCACATCTAAATTACCTAGGATCTAGACTGTCAGGATCTAAATCTTGATCCTTGACCAGGATCAAGATCTAGGATCAAGGACGTGCTTGGGACATTGAATGTGACATTTTGGAGAGTGTGCATTTTTGATTTTTTCTGGTGTTTTAAGGGAAATTGTTTTGTTTCCCCTGGTACCCAAGGGACCTTATGGAATTAAAGAGGTGAATAAATGCCCCAACAGACCCTAGTTAATTTTCCAAAGATATGGAGTGCTACATATTTTTCAAATATGTATTGTTTATTTTGTTTTTTAGTTTACAACACTCAGTTCCACAAGTTTTTGAGTTCCAAATTTTCTCCCTCTCCCTTCTCCCTCCCCCGCTCCAAGACAGCATGTGATCTGATATAGGTTCTACATATGCCTTCACATTAAACTTATTTTCCCAATAATCAAGTTGTAAAGAAGAATTATAACCAATGAAATGAATCATGAGAAAGATAAAAACAAAATCAAAAATAAAATAAAGAGGGAGCACAAGGTATGCTTCAATCTGCATTCAGACTCCATGGTTCTTTCTCTGGATGTAGATAACTCTTTCCATCATGAGTCTTTTGGAGCTGTCTTAGTACCTTGCATTGTTGAGAAGAGCCAAGTCTATCAAAGTCCTCACAGAAGCAATGTGTCTATGGTTGTATACAATGTTTTCCTCGTTCTGCTCCCCTCACTCAGCATCAGATCCTGTAAGTTTCTCCAGGTTCTGATGAAGTCCATCTGCTACGCGTTTCTTATAGCATAATAGTATTCCATTGCATTCATATGTCACAATTTGTTTAGCCACTCCCCAACTGATGGGTATCCTCTTGATTTCCAGTTCTTTGCCACCACAACAAGAGCTGCCATAAATATTTTTGTACATACGGGTCCCTTTCCCCCTTGTATGATTTCTTTGGGATATAGCCCTAGAAGTGGTATTTCTGGATCAAAGGGTATGCACATTTTTTATAGCTTCTGAATTGTGAACTGTGACATGTGACTCTCTCTGTCTCTTTCTCTGTCTCTCTGTCTCTCTCTCCCCTACCTACCCCAGTATAGGAGACAAAATCAGAACCCGGAAGTATGAGAATTCACAGTACTCTTGTTGCATCACAGGGGACAAAATGGTAGCACAAGCTGAAGGTAACATGTTGCATTGGGGGAGGAAAACAATGCTATCTCTAGTATGGGGGCCACATTAAGGCATCTGCACTGTTGGTGAAAGCTTATATCAACATTTTCCCCTGGCTCAATGGAAATGCTTGTCTCGGCATAGGAAAGTAGAGAGAAAGGTTCTAGAGTAGAGAGACTGTCAGGCACCAGTGTGGGCACCTAGGTTGGAGGGTTGAGAAATGTCATTACCTAGGACAATTCTCAGACCCTGGCATAAGCAGTAGGTCCAAGAAAGCAATAGAGCTAGAATCATCAACAGTGGACAAACCATCTCCATAGTAACCATAATTGAATCCATAAGATCATTGCTATTCAGTCATTTTCAGTCATGACCAACTCTTTATGACCTCATTTGAAGTGTTCTTAGCAAAGATATTGGACTGGTTTCGCGTTCTCTTCTCCAGCTAATTTTATAGATGAAGAAAATAAAGGAAACAGAGTGAAGTGACTTGCCCAGGGTCACACAGCTAGTGTCTGTGGCCAGATTTGAACTCAGGAAGATTTCTTCTTTTCTTTAGACCCAGTGATCTGTCCACTGCACCACCTAGCTCCTGAAATAATACAGAGGTGGAAGAGAAGAGGTCCCAGAACAGGGCAGTGGAAAACATCTCTAGATTTTGGGTGAGATCTGGATAAAGATCCTGCAAAATAAGCAGAGAAGGAGCAGTCAGACAGGTAGGCAGAGAAGCTGAAGATTCCAGTGTCTTTGGCTTTTCTTTTCCTGTAAAGCCTGACTCATGTTTTGTTTTGTTTTGTTCTACTCTAGTTCTTTTTATGTCCTCCTCCTTGTTGGAGAGAAGTCTTAAACTAAAGCCAAAAAAATAGAATTGCCCACACTTTAGCTGGGGCTGTGGGCTAATAACTATGATGCTAGGGTGCCTACTTGGTCTATTTAGAAATCATGCTCCCTGAGCTGAACCTCAGTAAACTTAAAAAACAGGCAAATTAGAGGGATGGATGGAGGTTGTCAGCTTCTGTGGTTTCAACCGAGAGCCCATAGGACAAATAGCCTAATGTTATCCAACCTTTATTTGACATCTCCAGTGAAAAGGAGCCCACATTCCTCTTGTATAGCTAATTGTTATGAGGTTGTTATATTTCGTAGACATCAAACCTAAAATGAAATTGAATTTAACTCAAAGGTCCTGCTTCTCGCTGATTCTTATATCTGTAACATAGAATAAATCACTTCACCTCTGTGATACTCAGTTTTCTTAGCAATAAAACTGAGACATTGAAATCAATGGCCTCTGTCATCCTTTCCTGCTCTTGAGCTATGGTTCTACACAGCCCAAGAAAGCTCTGAAGATTGTTAGCCCAACTCCCACTCCTACTGAGCAGTTGGGTCTTTAGAGTTTATCTACATTTTGCCTTCAGGGATTTAGATGAGAATTTGGATGGTTTAAGTATTTGTGGGCATTTTTCCCCTTTTTCTCTCTACCTCCCATTCAAGTAACTAGAAATAATAAAAGGCATTTCCTCTCCAAGGTGATATAGGTTAGTGAGAGGAACTGACAACTGGCAAAGACTTTTGAAGAAAAGAAAAAGACTAAGAGAGGGCACCACGGTGACATACTGGGAGAAGGAAACTCTGTAGGTTTTGTCTTTCTCTCGTATGAAGGAGACAGCATGGAAATGTTGGAGAAACAAAGAGACTTTTCCTCTCCTTGATTAAGAATTGGGGTATTTTGGAGAGATCCATGAACAATGCGAAAAGGCTGGAGAGAGAGAAAGCTATCCCTTTGTCATCTTCAACAGGCAGACTGCAGCAAGGAAAGATCCCCCCTGAGATTTCTTCCAACAGAAGCCCCCCTCAGATTTGAGTCTGAAAAATACTCAGGAAAATTGGATACATCAGAGAGCTGGTTTAGTGTAGTAGAAAGAGGTCTGGGCTTGGAGTCAGGAGTTACCTGTCCTCTGGCATTTCTGAGTCCTGTGTGACCAGAAGTAAGGCACTTAATCTCTCTGTCTCCATTTCATATGTAAAATGAGAATGATGTGGTAATAACTGTTGTTTGGAAGCTTCATGCCAAATGCTTTGTAACACCGAAAGTGATATAAACATCAGTTATTTCACATTGGGGACTGGGAGGTGATCATTCAATGACCTCCTGTTTTTCTCCTTCCAATACAATTTGTTTTTCTTTTCTCTATACTATCATGAACCACACACTTGCCAGTGGGAATTCAGTCTCCATATACTTAGTAGAGGGATGGGAAGGTTCCATACATACATTTCCCCAGGTTTTCTGACTGAGAGCTACAAGAAAAAGGAAGGACCAACCCTACAAACATGTATCTGGGATTTTCATATCACATTACACATTTGGCACTCAAGTTACATTTGATTTGGGAGCCCGAGACATAAAAGAAGTATGTCTGATGACAGGTAGTCTTTTAAATAACTAGATCCAGCAACTAGGTGGGGCACTGATGAGCATATTGGATTTGGATGAGAAAGACCAGGTTTCAAATCCTGCAGTTGGATGACCTTAGTCAATTAATCACTCACTTTCAGCTTTCTTCATTGTGAAATGAATGGGTTTGTTTTCAGAATATCATCCAGTTCTAAATGTATTCATATTCTCTCTCTTTCTCTCTCTCTCTCTCTCTCTCTCTCTCTCTCTCTCTCTCTCTCTCTCTCTCTCTCTCTCTCTCTGTCCCTGATTCTGTCTTTCTTTGTTTCTGTCTCTCTCTGTCCATGTGTCTCTACCAGTCTCTGTCTCTCTGTCTCTACATATCTCCATCTCTCTCTTTGTCTCTCTGTGTGTCTCTGTGTCTCTCTCCATCTGTGTGTGTATGTGTGTCTGTCTCTCTCTGTCTCTGTCTCTTTGTGTGTGTGTATGTGTGTCTGTCTCTCTCTGTCTCTGTCTCAGTCTCTCTGTTTGTCTCTCTGTCTCTCTCTGTATCTCTCTGTCTCTGTCTCTCTCTGTCTCTCTCTGTCTTTCTCTCTCTCTCTCTCTCTCTCTCTCTCTCTCTCTCTCTCTCTCTCTCTCCCTTGCCTGTCTGTCTTTATCTGTTTATTCAGTTATTTTGCTGTGAATGAGAAGTGCTCAGTGGGCAACCAGCTCTTTATCATTTCTTTTGGAAAGTCTTAGCTACAGATAGCTATACAAACTCCACATACAGTAATTCTGTGTCTTGTCACAATTTGTTGGCCATCAGAAGGTAATTTCACACTTCAAAAAGTATATCCAGTGAGTTCAGCCACTACCTGGGTAGTGAGCTTTTAAATTGAATTTGTCTGCTTGTCACACTCCTCTGGCTTCAGGGACCTGCTGGGATGTGGATGTAGAATATAGTCAACAATAACAAAATTTACTTGAGTGAAGCAGAGCTGATTTCTCAAAGAATGGCCCACTCTCTCCCCCGTGGTCTGCATAAGGAATAAAAAGTCCCTGGTGACCTGAAGTAATCAAATAATCCATATGATCACTGACATTTCACGAAGAAAATAACACATAAGAGGAAAAAATGACCCCAGTTTCCACCTTCCTCGATGTATTTGTATGATTCAACTGACTCAGCTTTTGAAGCTGAATTTCATTTCACCAGTGGTCACTAGTGGAACTTTAAAGACAGGAGATTTTTCTGTCTCAAAGGTAGTTTGAAAATTTGGTATTTTCCTAACAGCTGAAATGAAATCCTGTGTACTTTTTCTTTTCTTTAGAAAAATATGAAATTGACATCAACAAACATAAATGTTTCATTTATTTTTTCTTCCATTTCCCCATATTTTTGCCATTACCTTCACTTCCTCCAACTGTCTCCAATGCCCCCACCCATCTTCACCCAAATGAAAACACTCCCTTGTGAGAAATAAGGATAGGTAGTCAAAGCAAAACCTAACCTTGATCATGTCTAAAAATGTGTCTCATTCAGAATCTACAATCCATCACCTCTCTGACAAGAAGAAAACTTGATAAGAGTCATCTGGGAGCCATTGCCCATTGTATGATAAGAGTTTTTAAGGTTTCTTCCTCTCCTCCCAAAAAGTTTTTGACTTTCAAATGTCTATCTTCTGAGTAAATGCTGGTTTAGAAAATACTATCAAATATAAAAGGAATAATGTGAACTGATAGTGTTATAAATAATTCCAGCTAAGAACTATGCTTTACTGTGAGCATGTGTGTTTTCATTGTTGGAGGAGGGAGAATGCATAACTGTTATGGACCAATTTTTGAAACTTTTTTAAAAGTATAATTTATTTTTAAAATAATGATATTTGATTAATATCTAGCATTTACATACTTCTTTAAAGTTCACTAAATGCTTTAAAATGTTGTCTCCTTTTATCCTCACAAGCCTGGGAAGTAGATGCTATTACTATTATACCCATTTTTACAAATGAGGAAACTGAAGCAAACAGAGGTTCAGTGACTTGCCCAAGGTCACACAGCTAATCAGTGTCTGAGTGTAGATTTGAACTCATGTCTTCTGCCTCTAAGTCTAGCATTCTATCCATCAACAAAGCATATTAAGAAAGGAAAAAATACTTCAATAAACATCTACATTAGCCATATCTGAAAATACGTCTCTTTATGTATTTCAAATTCATCACCTCTCCATCAGGAGGTAAGTGATGCATTTCATCTTCAGTCTTCTGGACTGGTGATTCATCATTGCATTGATCAGAATTCTAAAGTTTTTGAAAGTTAATTTTTCTCTATAATTTTTATCATTGTACAAACTGTTCTCCTAATTCTGCTCACTTTGTTCCATATCAACACATAAAGGTCTTACATTATCCCTGTCAACATTTCTTATAGTACAATAATAGTCCATTATATTTATATACTACAGTTTGTTTAGATATTCCCTCAAAAGAGGACATTCTGTTAGGTTGCAATTTAGGGCTGCTATGAAAAGAGCTTTTTGTACATACTAACCATTTTCTTCTTTCCTTGGATTCTTTGTCATAGCTGGATTAAAAGGTCTGCAGTTTGATGATTTTCAGAGCTCAGTTCCAGACTGCTTTCCAGAATGACTGGATCAATTGAAATCCCCACCAACTAGCATACCTCTTTTCTGACAAACCCTCCAACATTTGGCATTTTCCTCTTTTGTCATTTTTCCCATCTGACAAGTGAGATATGGAACATGAAAGTTGTTTTCAAGCAAATTTCTCCTTTATGAATGATTTTGATTTTTTCATATGATTGATGCTTTCTTTCTTTGAAAACTGCCTATTCATATCTTTTGACAACTTATCTGTAGGGGAATGGCTTTTAATTTTATGTAGCTTGGAAATTAAATTTTTATCTAAGAAATAAAAAATGGGCTGCAAAGTTTTTCCCCAAGTTACTTGTTCTTCTTCTATTTTTTTTACCACACTAGATTTATTTCTGCAAAAACTTTTTAATTTTTTGCTGAAAGTTATCTATTTTAGCTTTTGTGATGCTATTACTTGTTTGTTCATGAACACTTCCCCTATTTATTGATCTGAAAGGTAACTTCTTCCTTTCTCTTTTAATTTATTTATGTGACTCTTTATGTCTGTCATGTATCAATTTGGAGCTTATCTTGGCTGTCTAGCTTCCCAGCAGATTTTGTCAGAGTCTTTGTTATATACTTAGCCTATCATCTCTCTCTCTCTCTCTCTCTCTCTCTCTCTCTCTCTCTCTCTCTCTCTCTCTCTCTCTCCCTCCCTACCTTCCTCTCTCTCTGTATTTCTCTGTGTGTGTGTCTCTCCCTTACTTTCAATTTTTTAATCATTACTGTTTTGTAGTATAGTTTAAGATCTAGTACACTTGGATTGTCTTCCTTCTCCTTTTTCTTGCTCTGTATGAATTTTTATTATTAGAAAGTCTGTAAAGGGCAGCTATGTCATGCTATGGATAGAACGTTGGACTGAGTCAAGAAAGCCTGAGAGCAAATTTTGCCTCAGATACTTACTAGCTGTGTGTCCATGGGAAAGTCATTTAATCTTATTTGCCTCAGTTTTCCTAATCTGTAAAATGAGCTGGAGAAGGAAATGGAAAACCACTGTAGTATCTTTGCCAAGACAGTCCCAAAGTGGATTCGTGAAGAGTCAGACATGACTGAACAAGTCTGTAAAAATATTTTTAGGAATTTGGTTCAAAACTGAACAAATTAATTTAATATAGTGTTACTATTTTACTATATTGACTTGATCTATCCATGATCAATTAAGGTATCTCTACTTATTTAGGTCTGTATTAGTAAGTTTGTCATAATTGTGTTCCTTTAGAATATTGTAACCAGAGTACAAACAGTTTTGATTCTTGCTTAACTCCGAATCATTTGATATAAATTTTCCCAGGTTTCTTTGAATTCATTTCTTATGGCATAATAATATTACATTCCATTCAAATACCACAATTTATTCAATCTTTCATCAATTTGTGGGCAATATTTTGCTTCAATTTATTTTCTACAGGAACAACAAATATTTTTGTGTATGTGGGCTCTTTGCTTCCCTCTCTTATCTCTTTGGACTAAGAGTATATATGACATTTTGGCGATAGCACCAAACATTTTCTACAACGGTTGAACCAATTCGTAACTTCACAATAGTATATTATTATAAATGTCCTCAAAGTTCCTCCAACAATTACCATTTTTGATCATGGCTTAAAGTTAATTGCTCAATGACTCTTAACTATCTCTTGTCCATCTGTTTTCTATGTAGGAGTTTCTGACATAAAATACCTTACAATTTTTTTTGTTTTCAGTCTTTTGAATTCATTTTATCATTGCTTATTGATTCTGTGACCAAGTTGTGTTTTTCTTTCAGTTTTTGGCTTTGGGTGTTTTGGAATTATTCTCCTCTTCTGGGTTTGTACCTTGGGCATTCCTGGCAGGATAATCATTCCTTATCCTTTCTTGTTTCCTTTTGCTTACTTATTCTTCCAATCATAATTCCCAGATTGGGACTTTATGATAGGGACATGCTCTGCAGACTTTTGGCAGGACTGCAGTGGCCTTGTGTGATCCTTGCCCAGTTTATCTGGTTTCCTGTTTCTGGGGTGAGAGTAACAGTTCCACAACATTCTTCTGCTCCCAGAGGACAGGTTGCAAGGTCCTGGCCTACCCATGTTTCATAATTCTTGCCCTGGTCACTTGCCCGTGGGTCAAATGTTTATCTTGCATTGTAAACATGATCTGCTGTGTTAGGTTTTGTTTCATTTTGTTTTTTCGTTGTCTGATTATTACTCAGCCAGGTGCTCATCTCAGATCTTCCTTGTACTAGCTGTCAGGGGAGGTGGGGCTGCACTGTTTTTGTCCTACTCTGCTTTATTGCTTAGCCTTTTCCCATAATCATTTAATCATATTGTACATTACAATGATAATGCATGATATTCATTTATAACAGTTCTTTTTAAATCATTCCACAATTGTTGGGCATTAATTTTATTATAGTTCTTTGCTATTATAAAAATAGTACTACAAATATTTTGTTATGTATAGGGCCTTTATTTTTTACTAATATCCTCTGGGCTATCTTCCTAGCACCAGGATTTCTGTTCTAAAGTGTATAGACATCTAGTCATTCTTTTTACATAATTCCGAATGAATTTGCAGAATGCTTAGACGAATTCACAGTTCCAAAAGCAATTTCCACGGCCCTTCCAATAGTAATTATTCCTATAATTTGTTTCCTTTATTATTTTCTGGGTAAAACTTAAGAATTGATCTGATTTTGATTTCTACCATTATTAGTGATTTTCATTATCTTTAAAATTGTTCTTCAAAGTTTGATGTTCTTTTGCAAATATTTTTGATATCCTTTGGCTATTTATTGAGCTGAGGAATGGCTTTTGTTCTTAAATATTTCTGTTACTTTGCTATATATTTTGGCTATTAAATCTACATCAGAGATATTTGGCACTTTTTCTTCTATTTACCTTCTTATGCTAGCTACATGCATTTTACTCATACAAATATTTTTTAAATTTCATGTCATCAAAATTACCTATCCTTTCTTTGGTGAACATTTTACTCCATAGTGGGTTGCTCTTAAGGAGGACCAAAATGACATTACTATGTTAGAGTCAAGTTACGATGGGTTCAACTGTGGCTGATCAGACCAATATGAGCTCAGAATGATCTACACAAGTTGAGCACAAATAGTCTGGGTGAACATTTGGAGTGAGTTCTCTAAGTTTGCACATCACCCTTTCCTTTGAGCTACTTCAGTTCTGCTTTGCACATAAAGCACAGCTTCTTCTCTGATGAGGGTATGCCATGTTGGGGGGTCCTGTGTCAGTGTCTCCCATGTCACACAATCAATTCCAAAGGTTTCTCTTAAGTATAAAATATATAATCCACTTCTCTTCTAATTTTAATGGCATTATCTTTAATGGTCAGGTTATTTCCATTTTGATTTTAGTGTGACACCTGGTGTAAGATTTTGATCTAAACATAATTTCTGCCATACTGCTTTCTGATTTTCCTAGAAATTCTTGTCAAATAGCAACTTCTTTCTAGGTAGTTTTTATTTTCAGATTTACTGAACACATTATGATGGTCTATTCAATTATGTAGTTTATTCCAATCATCTGTGTTTCTGGTTTATAACCAGTACTGAATATTTTTGATGAGGATAATCTTATAATATAGCTTGAAGTCTGAAAGTGCTATTCCCTTTCATTCTTACCTTTTTAATGTTTCCCTTGAAATTGTAAATCTTTTATTCCTTCAAATGAACATTTTTTATTTTGTATACCTCTCTAAAATATCTCCTTGGTGCTTGGATTGATATGAAACTAGCTCCATAAACTAATTTTGTTGGTAGTATAATTTTTTATTGTATTGGCATGGCCAAATAATGAGCACCAAATAGCTCACTTATTTTATTCTTTATTTCTTTAAATAGTGTTTTGAAATTTTATCTATTCAGGTATTTAATTTGTTTTTGTAGATAATTCTCAGAATACATTATTGTTTGGCAGTTATTTTTAATGGGATTTCCACACTTTTTATTTCCTCAAATTTTGTCACTGCTATATAGAAATGCCACTGTTTGGTGACTTTATTTTATCTGCAACTTTTCTGAAGCAATTTTCTCAATTGACTTATCACTCCCTAGGATTTTCTAAATAAACTAAAATGTCATAAGCAAAGATAGTTGTGTCTTCTATTTCTCTGTCTTTGTGTCTTTGATGTATTTTTCTTATCTTTTGCTATTACTAGAACTATGTTAAATATACAGTAAAGAGAGCATATGACTTTACTCCAATATTTATTTTAAGAGATGAGATTTTTATCCATTTGCCAGTTTGGGAAAGATGAGCTTTTTCCCCAAATTCTAGCTGTTGGTTTTAGATAAATAACTTTTAATCATATTCAAAAAAATATCATTCTGTATGTATGCTTGGTAAGATTTTTGCATAAATATTGCATTTTGCAACATTTTCCTTGTATCTATTGATATAATCATGTGGTTTGGAATATTTCAATGGGATTAATTATGATAATTATTGCACTAATATTGAAATATCCTTGCATCTCTAGTATAAATCTGATTTGAGCTTAGTAATTTTTTTTATTTTTTGTAGTCTTTTTGCAGGAATTTTATTTAAAAATTTAATCAATATTAATTAATGGTGTTGATGTATATTTCTCTTCTTTTGATTTATCCTTTCCTAGTTTAGATATTGGGAATAGATTTGTCTGACAAAAGGGATTGGTAGAGTGCTTTGTTTCCCAATATTTGAGAATAATTTGTGTCATATAGGTATAGTGTACTATAATAGTATTTTGAAACTAGATTTTTGCTATAACTACTCTTAGACCATGGGTGTGGTTGTGTGTGTGTGTGTGTGTGTGTGTGTGTGTGTGTGTGTGTGTTATTCCCTCCTTCCTCCTTTTCCCCAGTCCCTCATGGTACTTCCTTTACAACTTCTTTTAAGTCCAGCTAAAATCTTATATTTTACAGGAAGCATTTTCCAACCCCTCTTAATTGTAATGAGTTATTTTCATAATTATTTCCTATTTATCCTGTAGATAGATAGCTGATTTGTACCTAGTCATTTTCTTCCTACAATAGATTGTAAGCTCCTTGAGAGCAAGGGACTGTCATTTGCCTCTTGTTTTTGTTTTTCTGTTTTTCCCCCTTGGCACTTAGCACAGTGCCTGCAACATAATAAGAACTTCATAAGTATTTATTGACTGACAGCTAGTTCATATTTTTCTGAAGCTTGTATTGCTTAAGATATCTATTTGTTTTCTATAATTTGAACATTTCATATTTTGTTCATAATTCTCTATTTCTTCTGAATTCCTAATTTATTGGCATATAATTGTAATAGCTGGTTCTCATGATGCTTTTATTTCTTTTTTGTTATAATTTCACTTTGTTCAGTTTTTAAATTTCATCATCTGTCTTCTTTTTAATCATATTTGCAAAAGATTTGTCAGATTTGTTAGTTTTTTCAAAGAACAAGCTTTTAGTTTGTTTATCAATTACATAGTCTTTTGGCTCAAAATATATCTATTTCTCACCTAAATAACCCCTCTGAAATTCATTTGACTTTGCTAAATTTTTGTATTCAATTCATTATTAAACTTTTATTTTGTTATGTTTTAGGGTTTTGTGTGTGTATATATATATATATATATATACATATACCATATTTCCCCATGTATAAGACACATTCTTTTTCAAAAAATTTGGGGTCTAAAAACTAGGTGTGTCTTAAACGGTGGTTGTAGATTTTTTTACTTGCATTTCCCACTTTTTTGTGCTCGTCTTTGCGCACATTGTTTCGTATTTGTTACCACTACGTTAGGCTACATTTTGCCACATTCTGCTCAGAAATGGCTCAGAAAAGATTTTTGTACAGTGTTGAATTCAAGTTAAAACTGATCCAGTTGGCAAAAATGAATGGAAATCATGCTGCTGAACATAATTTTGGTCCTCCTCCAACTGAGAAAACAATCCGAGGCTGGCTATAGGAAGAAGAAACCCTACTGAAAACACCATGGCAGAAGAAGGCCATGAGAGGCAAGTAAGCAAAATGGCCTGATTTAGACAGGGAATTGAAATATGGATTGAAGAGCAAAGGGAATTGGAATTCCTGTGCCCACAAAGATGGTTCAGCATGAGGCAAGAAGAATTGCTGATGAAAAAGAGGTTACTGATTTCAAAGGAGGACACAATTGGTGAACCTTCAGGTTCATGAAACGGAATGGACTAACGCATGCATACACACACCAGACTTGCCCAAAAGATGCCTGAGAGCTATGAGCAGAAGGTCCTTGAATTTCATTGTATTATTGTATGAATTTTATGATAAATAAAACTTGAGTTCAATAACTTTATGTAATACATTTTTTTTCAAATTTCAGGCCCCAAAATTAAGGTGCATCTTATACACAGGGAAATATGGTATATTTACTTCAGTACTGCTTAAGTACCAACATTTTTTAGTATTTGTCACGTAATTATCCATGTTTTTCACGTATTTATGAATTGTTTCTATAATTCCTTCCTTTTCCAGATTATTATTATTTTAATTTCATTAGTAAATGTCCCTTAGGGTCTGTGTTTTGCTTAGAATTTTTATATTGATTATTATCATTGTGTTGTGACCTGTAAAGTATAGTGTTTATTCTTTTTTTATACTTGGAATTTTCTCTCTGAATTGACACATAGTTTATTTTGGTATGTGTCATGTGGTTCTGAAAAATATGTATATTCATTTTTAATATTCTCATTTAGAAGAAACTATAAATATTTTAGCTTTAAGTTTATCAACACTTTGTTCAGGTTCTTATTTTCCCTTTTGTTTATCTTTCTGCAACATTTGCCCAGCTCTGAGAGAGAGACATTACAATCTCTACTGTGTTATTGTATGTGTGGTTTACTTTTATTTTTCCTTATGATACTTTTTTTTAATTTATGAGTTTAGGTCTCCAACTTGAGGCATACGTAATTAAAATACATGGTGGTTTATGCTTGATGGTTTCTTTCAGCATAACATAATTCCCCTTTTGATCTCTGCTGATGTGGGTTATAATATTTTCTAATAAAAACATTGCAATTCTTCCTTTTGCTCCAGTATTTCATTTGGATTTTGGGGTTTGGTTGTGTGTATGTGTGTGTGTGTGTGTGTGTGTGTATGTGTGTGTGTAGTCTTTGCTTTCTAGATGTGTCATATATGACAAGTTGTGGAGTTTTATTTTCTTTCCCATTTCTCTTTCATTTCATTGGATTGGGGGAAGGCAACAAGCAAGTTGAGATAGCTATATGGTACAGTGACTAGAGGACTGGACCTAGAATCAGCAAGATCTGTGTTCAAATTCTCAGTCAATTAACCATGTGACCCTGGACAAGCCATTAAGCTGTTTGCTTTAGTTTCCTCATCTATAAAACTGAGGATGATAATAATAGCATATACCTCTGAGCTTTTTGTCTGGATCAAATGTGATAATACTTGTCTTACTACAGAGCCTGCCACATCATAGGTACTATAGAATTTCTATTATTGTTGTTGTTATTATTAACTCTATTCGCATGTAAAGTTATAAGAATTAGGATGTATTTTCCTTCGGTCCCTTCATTAGTGTTTTGTAGTTTTCTTGTTCCTTTTTTTTTGTTTTTAACCTTTTATTCTTTTCAGTGCATACTTTGACTTTGATAGTTTTCCGAAACTACTTGGATGCGATTCTATCTCCTCAGGCTGCATGGTTTCATTTGTCAACCTTCTCCATATTTTGGGGGGTTTTGCTTAAATTATTGATTCTTTTATTTTTTTTATTTATTTAATTATCTCTGTCTTCTTCTCTTTTGTCCCTTCTCTTTCCCCCTCAGTTAATTTGTTCATTCAAAACTTTTCTTCCATGCCAGTTACATTCCTCTTGCTTTTGTTACTTTTCTTTTTTCTGTACCTTTTCCTAAAAATGTTCCCTTTATTTTGTTTTTTTTAATTAATCTTATTCCTGTCTAGTCTATCCTGAATTTTTATTTTCTGTTTTGTGATCTACAACTTTGCTCCTTCTTTGATCTCTGTATTCCTCATCCTAGAAGGACTTTTGGGTTGCGGGATTGTGTTCCCTCTTTGAAGTAATTTCTGTTTCTTTCTGTTTTATGTATAATTTGTATATAATTTCTGTTTCCTAATCTGCCTTTACAATTCTCATCCCATCATCCCTTTTCTTCTGTTATGCCTCAGACATATCATAGTATAAGGAAGTCAATATTGGATAGAATCAGCACATCGTGGAAGAAATTATCATATTCCCAAAACATCCAATCTAGCAATGCCCTCCTCAAGATGGTTTTCCTTCTCATTAGCCATGCCATATTATCTCTATGTCTATATCGTCCCAAATACCCTTCTAGATGCAAGTTTCCCCTAGGTACCTACAGATTCTGGACTAAGATGTTATCTAGGGAAGCACACCTTTCTTTCCAAGAATGCTGATTTATCTTTTTGTGACAGATACATACATTTTACCCCTTGTGAATGCCCTTCTCTGCACACCCCCCATGGGGTGAAGTCCCCATTTTGTTACCCCTGTGTTCAATGCCTACCTTCTGCCATCACTTCCATTTTTCTATGAGCCCCCTTAGGCAAAAAGAAAAAGCAAAACAACAACCAAAACCAAAACAAAACAAACAAAAAACAACCTCTAAGTATCAATTCCTTTTGCTGTTTATCCATAGACTTGATAAAGGTAGGTTACCCACTCGTCTCTCTTCCTTTATGGGGAAACCTTTGTGTTTTGCAGTTCCACATCCCAGATTCATTGCTTCCACCTGTAGAGGGTTTCTGATCTTTAATCCATTGAGCATCCATCCTCTACCTCCACCTCTCCTGTTTCTGTAATTCCCTCTTATTTCTGAACACACCCTTAAATAAAATCTGGATCAGCTTATTACTTTGTTTTTACCTTATAGATCAATATATTTGTCTCTCTTTTTAAATGATTGAAGCAGCTGGTGGCACAGAGGATAGGATCTTGGGACTGGAACCTGAAAGACTTGAATTCAAGTGTCAGGCATTTACAAACTATGTGGTGCTGGGCAAGGCACTTACTGGCCGTCTGCCTCACAATTTCCTCATCTGTAAAATGGGGATAATAATGGGACCTACCTCCAGGATTGTCTGAATAAAATGAGATAATAATTTTAAAGGGCTTTGCAAATATAAAGTGTTATGTAAATGTTACCTATTATTATTGCTACATTTTAAGGTTTGCTATTTTACCTCCCAAACAGAATCAATGTTTCTTTTTTTATGAAATATTCTTGTTCATACTATATGTCCTTTTTATATTAAAAAAAGAAGCAATGTAATGATGACAGCTAAATTTAAAAAACAGTTTAATGAAAAATCCATCCTGACTGCAATTTATTGCATGTTCTTTGCCTGTTTTTAAAAAGTAAAGAGAATATTAAATTGATTTAACATTAAGATAACATATGAATTTGAGATTTTAAAAAGTTGACTCTTTACATAAGTATAATTCTTCATATGTCTCTACCGACAAAATGATTTGGCAAATTGAGACTGAGGAACAGAAACATATATCTTTTTAATTTGTTTTTAAATCCTCAGTGATGGGGGAAAATCTAATCAAAATATATCTTAAATGAATTTCTTGGTATTTCATACAAGAGTAGCCATTACATTATATCATACTAAGACAAATATTATCCTTTATTCTATGAAAATAAGTAAAATATCAAATATTGAAATAAAAGGACTGTATGTAGGCCCTTAGCAGGAAATTTAAGTTTACATGCCAGTCTAAAGGAGATCTCATGTTTTTCATATTATAGAGGCTGCTAAATCGTTTTATACAAGCCAGATCCTGTAATGTAGAATTCAATCAACACAAAAGTGTTTCTTTCATCTATAATTAGGGGAACATTGATGGGGTCATAAAAACAATGACTTCAGTGACTGGAGGGTTGAAAGAAGAGTTCCATTAGGACCAGCCAGGGGCTGCCTTTTTCTCAACCTATAGGGAAGCATCTGTCCTGCATTCAATAAAAGCTTAGGCTTTTATAGGGGTTCAGTTTCATGACATTTTCATTGTTAGTTTATTTGTCCATACATCTGCTTGCACTTTCAGTGGATTTCTTCACATTCTTTTTATTTTTAATTTTCCAAAGAAAGGAAAATGTTGACCAGCAGCGTATTTTATACTCATAAATGGTGTTTATGGAAAATTAGTATTGGGACTGATTATTTGTCATCTTCTTTCAAGGAAGAGATGAAGGATGTCCACAAAGTCTTAGTGCAGCATTAAGTTGTTAAATCTTATTATTAGTCAATCTAATAATCACATAAAATAATGTAACCCATTATTGAAGTTTATTATTGTTTAATATAAATATTAACTATATTCTTTAAGCTGCTATAGGTTATCATTTAGAAATACAATTATTAATATATAGCTGTTATTATATAAGCAATTAAAGCTTAAAACTGTGCTCAGACTTTTTGGTATACCCTTCTTAATCATGGCTACAGTAAGCAATCCTTGAACTGTGTCTTAAAGAGATTATGTCTTAAACACAGATAACAAGAGTATATTCCTAGCATGTAGAGCAGTTAGTGTGAAGACACAGGGTTGGAGCATGTGGCATCACATGTGAAAAACAGGGACAAAGCCAGCCCGGCTTTTTATTCCACTTAGCTTGGAGATCGTGACTGCTTGGAATGGTATTGTCTGTTCAAGATGCTCTTCTTCAGTTTTTGTTAATGGTCTGTTCTTGTGGTAGTAAGCAATGGTTTTGTCTGTGATAATACCATCTCAGTACAATTTCTGTGTTCAAATCTCAAGAATATGTTGAGGTCTGTATTTGCATAAAGGAATTTTTGTCATCTATTAGCTTATAGAGGACAGTGAATTTTGGGGTATATTATACAACTTCTGTGTATTATAATTCTAATCATTAGGTCATATTTGGCTAGGTATTCAGTTGGTGATAAATATTTGCAAATTATGGTGAGGTATTGCCCAGTGTCTACCTCTTCCTTAAACAATTTGCATCAATCAATAGCTTCAGGTTCCCTAAAAAATAACCCTTCTCTAATTTCTGGTGGAAATGAGTTGAATCCATTGTGTTGAATCTACGTCTCTGAACAAATCTGCCTGGCAACCATTTGGTTTGTATTTATTTGTTTATATATCATTGCTTTGGTGTCCACCCAACCCTTCCCTGCAGAGGATCAGAACTTAGTACACCTCCTGGCTAAAAACTCAAGTGTTTGTGACTAGGGGACCATGCACTACTCCAGTAGGGGGAAACTTTGCCAGTTTTCCCTCCCAATAGAGATAAATGCTGGTAACTTTCTTCTATCTCCTTCCCTTTTGATGTTGTTTTTGTAGCAATACATCACAGCCTCTCACCTTAAAAGTGACCTCTTCACTTCCAAATAACTTTCCAAGCTTGCAAGGGACCAAAGGTAAATGCAAAATGAATGAAAATACAAAGAAATACATACACACATACACACACACACACACACACACACACACACACACACACACACACACGCACACACACACACATTTTTTCCCATTTCCACCCTTTCTTATTCTGTGGACTGATGGATTTTTGTTCTAGAAAAAATTTTAATAAGGTTTTAGTCTGTTTATCATGGTCTCTGGGAACCGATAGCAATCTTCTTCCTGCTTTTTAACAAGAAAGTGATAGTCTTTCTAAAGTTGGATTAGAATGATAGGCACTACATTTTATTAATATTGCTTCCATCAGACACATGCTACCCACCTCCTGACAGAGAGGTGGTTGCCTCAAGCTACAGAATAACCAGACATTTTTGGAAATAGCCAATGTGGTGGTTTGCTTAGTTGGCTAAGGATATTCATTACAAGGAATTTGTTTTTCTTTCTTTTCTCATTTCTCCTTTTGTTTTTCTTTGCAATAGAGGGAGATGGGAAGAAAAGAAAAGATATCATGTTTATTAAAAAATCTAATTTTTTAAAAAGCTAAAAAAGTTTTGTAGGATACTTTTCAAATTTATTATATTTTCACATTTCCAAAAATGTATATAATGATTTGTATATAATGATGTTAATTGCTAGTAATGTTTTTTTCCCCTCGGAGCTTTAATATTAGGATACTAGTAAATCTCTTGACAGACACAGTTTTCTTTCTCCTTAAGAGCTTAAGAACATGTCTTCCTAAAGGTTTCAGAGATATTTTAATTATCGCTTTTATCCATTGCTTCGATTTGACTTTCAGATCCATAGTTGAAGCTCTCAGTTTCTATTTTTCACACTTTGCTTACATTAATAATTGTATACTTATTGGGTCCACATGGCATCTTGAGATCCCTAGAGAAAGAGTCCTAAAGATTTTTTTTCATTTGAAACATATTTTCTTGTCATCTTTTGTATATAAAGTGATTAGTAAGATGTCTTGGAATAACTTGGGAGCCGTATTCAGTTCTATTTAGGAGAGAGAACAATGAAACTTAGTACTTTGCGTCTGTAACTACCAGAACGATTCAATTCCTACTTGCCCAGAGAGAAGAAAATAAAAGGAGGTAGACAAGCTTAAACCATGTCCCTATAAGGTGCCATATTTTATATACATTGCTCTTGCCATTATTGTGTTGGAGTGTTTAGATAACAGTTTTCCATGTGGATATCCATTTCCCTATTATTCTCCCCAATACTTGGATCTATTTTATATATTTGTAGTATATGAGTAAAGCACAAATGGTACTTGAGTCAAAGACTTTGCAATAAATTATCTAGAAAAGCCATATAAATATTGTGCTGCTTTCAAACACTTTGTTCAATAATTACCACATCACTACTGAGTTGTTTCTTAGACCACTCACCCATCCCCCGCCCAGGACATTTTGGCATATTCTTTTTGTTTCTTGGCCAATGTATTTTTAAGTTGTTTATAAATTTGTGAACTATATGAGCTGTAGATACCATGTAAAATGCTCATAAATATGTAGTTTACCTGTATTTGGAGAGGTTGCTAGTATTCTCACATTTTGATAGTGGATATGTTAAAAAGGTGGGATCAGGTTCATGGCTGACAGAAAACTAGCAAAGTGGTTTTTGGTTAATTCATATGCCATGAAAAGCATTTGTGTCAAAAATTTATGGCCCAATCTCATTCAGCTCCTTACTTTCAGTTTTGCAGAGATACTAGTTTTAGATACTTTCCTTAGCATAACTGTTCTGTCATTGATTCTATTAGCAGTGTGCCAGGTTTCCTTATTATGTTTCATGCAACTTGATCTTTTCCTTGTGTTGTACTTCTTAAAACCATAGATGACCCTCACATTTCTGTGTCTTCCTTCTTTGTAGTTTCTCTTCTAATTTATTTCTCTCATTCTTGATTTCTCTATAAAGTAACCTAACTCAAAAGCCCATTGGGATGGGAATCTCTTCTCACTGGTGAAGATCAATGACCTGCATCTGTATGAGAAGTGGGGCAGAGTTGTTGAGAGTGGAAGAGAAGTGAGATATGATCTCTTTAATCTCTGGTTCTTGTGGCTTCCAGCTTCAAGAGAGAAGATAGTTGGTACCACTCTCTTTTTAGGTCACTGAAAGGAAAAAAAATATTCTAGAAAGAAGCTGATGTGAGAGGAGTTGGAAGTCTCCATCATGTCCCTATTTACAACTTGTTGACTAGAAATTTCAGGGAATTTTTCCACTGGGTGAAATTTGGGGCTTTCTCTCTCTCTCGGTTAAGCTCAGTTGCATTGCTTCCAATGGGAGAGCTTCTTCACTCTTTGCTGTCTGGTATATATTCTCTTCTGTATACTTTCTTGGATAAATGGGTTTCCTGGCTGTTTTCTATTTGTATTCATTGTAGAAATAGTATTTGATGAAGGGTGTCAAACCTTGGATATAAAGCCTGAAGACCTCCTTTCCTCACTAAGAACAGTGATCCAAAGTTACATCCCTTGGACTAACAACACATAAGGGAGAAGACAGATAGAATTTTAGCCTTGTACCCCTTCTCTTCAGAGAGAGAACAGATTGGCCAGCTGCTCTTGCAGTGACTTGGACCTCTTAGACAAGGATGGGGAAGGAGACTCTAAAGATGTACCCCTGGCTCACACACACAACACCTGACTGCTACAATTATAAAGTTTGGGGGTCTTTTAATTGATGTTGAATTATTTAGTTTGCTCATTACTCTATTTTAACTCCTCATTTCTCCTTAATCTTTTGACTTTTGCTTTCAGTTACTGAATAACAGATCGTATATGGCTCCAGAGGTAAAAGTGAGGCAGTTGACTTTGCACAGCCCTCCCTTACTTAAATCCAATTCACTTGCATGTCATGGAATCACCTCCCTGATGTCGTGGCCTTCTTTGAGAATGAAGGACAAACAACAAGCAATAGATCATATAATTTCATATGTGGGGAGAGAGAGAGAGAAGAAGAAGAAGAAGAAGAAGAAGAAGAAGAAGGAGGAGGAGGAGGAGGAGGAGGAGGAGGAGGAGGAGGAGGAGGAGGAGGAGGAGGAGGAGGAGGAGGAGGAGAGGAGGAGAGGAGGAGGAGGAGGAGAGGAGGAGGAGGAGAGGAGGAGGAGGAGGAGGAGGAGGAGGAGGAGGAAGGGAAAGAGAGTCAATGAACATTTATTAAGCACTTACTATGTTCCAGATATCATGTTAACCACTGGAAATACAAATATATGCAAGAAGAAAGATAATCTCTGTCCCAAAGGAGCTTACATTCTAACAGGGAAAGCAACATATGAAAGGGAGCTGAAGGGGGCAGGGAGGGAAGATAAAAGGTACTTGATCAGGGGCATGACAGAGAACTCAAGACTGCAGCCTGGTGAAAAAGAAGAGATAGCTGGCCTGGATGGCCTCTTTAAATGGTTTCTGGAGGAGCCATAAAATCAGAAGGAATTATGAAGGGGAGGAGGGTGCTTTTAAGGTGTGAATTCCAAAGCTGAAGTGATCATCCAGGAAAAAAAAAGTCTCTGGGGCATGTTGGAGAAATCTGGTGTGCAGTGTAGTGAGAAATGAAGATATTCCCCCTTCCCTGCCCCACTCCAGACCACATTTTCTCTTTTGTTTCCTTTAATTGGACAATATCACTTTCAAGTTTTCTACCTCCCATAGAAGGAGAAATACTCAGGTTTTCTTCCACTTTCTTTCCCTAGGTCTTCACAACGTTCTCAAGCTGTTCCTGGAAGGGTTGTTTCCAGCAGTCGTCTTTAAGGGGACGTTATTTTGATAGTTCTACCTTTCTTGGTATGGTTCTTACCATGGCAATGAACACTGTGTATATAGTTGTGTACTGTGTTGTTTAAGCTTTTTGTCAAATGCTGTGGCAGAATACATGTGTTCTAGAGCTTTGTCTGATTCACTGGCACATTTATAAAGTCAGTCGCCTAGACAGAATTTGCTACCACTGGGAACTAATAAATTTATCCCCTTTCCACCTCCCCCTCCTCTGCCCCACCGTTGCCTGAAGGATTGCTGTCATTTATCCTCTGGATTTTCCCGCTTTCTTTCAATCTTGGTTTTTTGTTCTTTCTACTTTTCTGAAGTTTTGTCTCCAGGAAATAAACTGATTTTCATTAAATTATGAGTGAGCGGTGTTCTACATGAAGTGAAACACACAATGGAGAAGGACAAAGAGAAATCCCTAGACAGCTCTAGGTTTAACCTTAAGCCTGCATCAAAGCTCCTTCTCTGTCTATCTGTCCCTCCCTCCCTCTTTCTCTTCTTCTTCCTCTCCTTCCCCTTTCCCATCTCTCTGTCTCTCTGTCTCTCTGTCTCTCTCTCTCTCTCTCTCTCTCTCTCTCTCTCTCTCTCTCTCTCTTTCTCTCTTTCTCTCTTTCTCTCTGTCTGTTTCTCTCTCTCTCTGTCTCTCCCCTACTTTCTCCTCTCTCTCCTCACTTCTCTGTCTTTCTCTATGTCCAAAGAGGAGCCTTATTAGCATTACTGTGCATTGATCTGCAATGTGTTCTCTGACTGGAGACTGAGGCTACTGTTGAGAAAAGCATGAAGTCTTTGACTATAACTCATACAATCAGTTTCCAAACTTGTTATCATAGTACTGGGGCATAATAAAAGTATTCATCTCTCCGGTGCATTGTGTGGACACTTATAGTTTGCCCTCATCAGTAAAATGTCATCTGCACTGAAACACTTTTAAAATGTGGGGTTTTGATATCTGACATGTTCTAGTATATATTTCACTTTTGTGGTACCAGAAAACAAACAAATGCCATTCATTCTCCTGTCCCCTGTGTCAAGTAGATCAGTTCTGAGTAGAGACATTTTCCAACCTTTTGCTACTCTTTTTTTTAACTCAGGAACAGATACATCACACTGACTGCTTTGCTAACTCAATCTGCAGTGTCTCCAGAGGCCAACTGGCTAGGTCTTTGGGCTCCTTTCCAGGCCTTCACTGTTATCATGGCAGTCTTTGAGTACAAAATGTGTCTGATGAAGAGCACCCTGGCTGACATTCCTGTACTTTGGCATTTCCCTCCCCTAGTTATAGCATAGATGATGAGTTGGCTTTCTTCCTTCTTCTTCTTCTTCTTCTTCTTCTTCTTCTTCTTCTTCTTCTTCTTCTTCTTCTTCTTCTTCTTCTTCTTCTTCTTCTTCTTCTTCTCCTCCTCCTCCTCCTCCTCCTCCTCCCCTCCCTCTTCTGCCTCCTTCTCCCTCTTTCTCTCCCCTTCTTCCCTTTTCTTCTCCTTTCTTTCTCCTTTCTTCTCCCACCTTCCTTCCTCTTCTTCTCTGTGGCATAGGTGGATAAGATAACTTTTTTGTAATTGAATAAAAGAATCAGGAGGAATGCTTTTTTACTTTGTGTATATCTTGTGATGTGTATGTAAAAATAATTTCCTCATAAAACACATGTGACATATTGTGTGCAGAAAGTTTGGCATTTAGACACATTATTCAGCTTTTAAATGTACATTTTCACTTTAGTAGATTTATATAATGCTAGAAAAAATATTAAAGGGATGGAATCTGACTTAAATAACTCATTAGTGTATCAACATGACAGCACAAACCTAGCCCCACCCTCTTGTCTTCACATCCAATCCTCCAATCCAGTTTACCAAAGAAAAACCTATTTTTTTCAAAGAGTAAAAGTAGTCAAGACAGAGAAATTGCATGTCTCAGGACTATTTTTAGAGGTAAGGGACCTCATTAACTGGTGTGTGGAGAGAAGGAGAAGGTAACTTCATCATAGGGTATTTTTCCTTTTCCCCCCAATCTCAAGACCTGCTTGTCCAAGTACCATCTCAAAGCCGACTCTCTCTGGGAATGTTGACTACTATAGCCCTATTAAACAGTTCGCAACTCAGTCCCAGGTGTGCTTCCAGGCTTTTCTGATCCTTATAACAATAGATAGAAGCACTTGAAACTGTTGTTGCTGTAACCATACCAGTGGGTATCATAGCTCTATGCCCCCTTTTTCCACTGCCAGCTGCATGGAAGAAAAGGAATGGACTTGGCCTAGGATGTCTCTCTCCAAGCAAATCCAATGAAAATATTAGGTCTATGCTTGAACCAAAATCTTTCCCCTTCCCTTGACTTCTCACATGCCTTCACTCTTGGGTGGTCTTTGTAAACCTCACTAGTACACAAATTAATAGAGCAAGAAGAAAGTAGAGAAGGAAGGAAGCACTAAAGACTGGAGTAACCAAAGCAATCTTCATGGAGGAGATGTCATTACCTACTTCTTATCTAGAGATATGGAGTCCTTCTCTCCATCCTCCTGGGAAGAAGTGTCCCTTGAAGATAAGCCTGTGTCAGCATCCCACCCCACATACATACATCAGTACCTTCAATCAAAGCCCAGGTTGCCCTCTCCTAACTATTGTGATCTCCATAATAATAGTAGCAAGCAATTATATAACATTTAAAGTGCTATTACTAGCCCCACTTATCACTGAAGAAACTAAGACAAACTGAGGTTAAGTGACTTGCCCAAGGTCACACAGTTTGTTAAGTATCTGAGCCAGGATTTGAACTCAAATCTTCTTTACTTCAAGTCTAGCACTATTTATTGTGCCATCTGACTGGCATACTACCCCTGCCTCTCACTCCTTGTTGCCTGTAGCTAGATGATACCAACACCTCCTGTTGAAAAGTGAAAAACTTAACTTAAGTGGCCTTTTAAAACTTTTTTTCCCTTATGTATCTGGTTTGCCTCAGTTGTTTCTTTGCTTTGATAAACAATTTATTTCATCCACTGGACTAACATTTATTATCTCAAGTATGTACTAGCTAGGCACCGGAGATACACACGCATGAAACTGAATACTCTCCATTCTCAAGAGGTTTATAATCTGGAGGGTAAATCTGTAGCCAGGTGTCTGAAAGGTTAGCCAGCCCAGAGGCCAGGGTGGCAGGAGGGTGAGGCAGTGGGGCTGGCCTCAGGTCATGGGAAAAGAAACAGAAGGAAGCCCAGGGTGGAAAGAGAAGATGGGAAGGTGATAATGAGGCAAGGTTGAAAAGGGAACACACAATTCATCCCCCTCTCTATTGCCTGGCAGCCTTCCTCACCTGAATGGACCACTTCATGTGCAAAGAAAAGAGGTCTGGACTTTGTGTCTAGGTTGAGTTATGCCATTTATTCACCCAGACAAGTCCCCTCCCCATTTCTCCACTGTGAAGTATGTGTGTGTGTGTGTGTGTGTGTGTGTGTGTGTGAGAGAGAGAGAGAGAGAGAGAGACAGAGAGAGAGACAGAGAGAGAGACAGAAAAGCAGAGAAGAGAGAGATACCTAAGGCCCTGCAAAACCTGCTTCCCACTTTTTCAGTCTTCTAATATTTACTGCCCTCCATATTCTCTCTCATTCAGCTACACCAAACTACTTTGCTATTTCTCACCCACAACCCTCCCTTTCTCCTCTCCAAGCCTTTTCCCTGGCCCAGAATGCTCTCCTTCCTCACCTCTGCCTCCCAGAATCCCTGGTTTCCTTCCAAACTCACCTTAAGCACCACCCACTACTAGGACATTCCTGGTCCTCCCAGAAGCTAAAAGCTTTCCTCTAAGGCCAGCTTCCTTCCTCTACACTGCTTCACTTAAATCCAATTCATGAGCAAGTCAAGAAATCATCATCTTGATGTCATTAGTCCTCTCCAAGAACAAAGGACCAAGAACAACAAAAATTCTGTATTCTATGTATCCAGCATTGTCTTTAGAGTGTTCACTCTTTCAGGACAGGAATTTTTTCTGTTTTTTCTTCTCACCCCCAGCACTAATCACAGTGCTTAACATAGAGTAAAAACTTACATTTTGATTGGCTGGGTAAATTGAGTCAGTTGACCCTGTGGTCTGTGATGTGGAGGTGGGGGAGTTGGAGTATGGCTGGTTTGCATGCACAAATAAATATAATATAAGGAGCACATCATGGGATACAGCCAAGAAGTCAAAGTGGTCTCAGAAAATTTAAGGGAGGGGCAGCTAGGTGGCACAGTACATAAAGCACCAACCAAACCCTCAGGAGGGCTTGGGTTCAGTTGAACCTCATACCTTACTAGCTATGTGACTTTGGGCAAGTCATTTAACCTTGATTGCCTCCAAAAAAAGGAAGGAAGGAAGGAAGGAGGGATGGAAGGAAGGAGGGAAGAAAGGAAGGAAGGAAGGAAGGAAGGAAGGAAGGAAGGAAGGAAGGAAGGAAGGAAAGAAGGAAGGAAGGAGGGAGGGAAGGAAGGAAGGAAAGGAGAGAGGGAAGGAAGGAAATTTAAGGAGAGAGTATACTTCGAAGTACATTTCATGGGGGAGGGGCACCTGATCTGTCACTTGATGGAAGATAACAGACAGAAGGGGATAGTCTCCAGGCATTTATGATGTCCGGCACAGAGGAGAACAAGAAAGAACTGTAGCCAGACTACAGAATATTTGAAGAGTTAGGGAGCATTAAGATAGAAGGCTAGAGGCATCAGGTCAGGCCAGATGGCAGTTCTCACAGGCTCTTAAATTCCCTCCATTACAATCCTGCTCAAAGAATTTGCATTATTGCCATTTATTGGAGGGTTGTGTTTATTACCAGTGAAAGCTTTTAATATGTCACAAATCCCTCCACAAATTTAAAAATATGTGGATTTTGCTAAAAAGCAGAAATGTGTGTTCATTTATTTTAATTTTTCACAAGGTTTGAAAATGGGAACCTGCTTCATAGAATTTGAAAACAATTATTAATTTTTTTACCATAACAGTGCTCAAATATTTGAAATTAGATGTTTCAAAGACATTTTGTTATCACTGTAATTCAAAAATGGTGGGTTTATTTTTCAGATTCAAGTCACATGAATTCATATCAATAAAAGATTAATGAAATTGTTAAAATAATGCAATATATATGAAAGACACCTAAAACTGGTTCAAGTGCTAGGGAAGGACTGTGTAATTTTGGAAAAGATTCTAAGTAGATCCTTCACATTTCCTGCTCCTGTCTTTTTTCAAGAAAGAACTTTGATTGTGAGATGTGTTGTGGACCTAGCCTGTGAAATCTCATATTGAAAAAAAAATGTGCACACCATTTTTTAAGATTCTAAAGTTGTATCATTCCTTTGCATCCCTTCAGTTATTCAGCTATCCACATAATGAGAAGCAGAACTATTTCTTTTCACAATGTTCCTCTAAAAACAAACAAAAACAAAGAAAGCGGACTAACATAAACCAAGTGCATTTTCATCTCAAATTTGAAGTTCAGTGCCAAAGGGAGAGTTACATTTTCAGGTTGAATTGACTAGAAAATCTCTAAAATAAACTCTAAAGGAAATCACTGTTTTGTCCTAAATGGGTCTATAATGTTCTTGCTGTAGGTGAATGCCACCCTTTATCTGCCATCTGCCTGCCCTATCCATCTATCCCAGACCCCTTCTTCAAAGAATGCTACATTTTCAAAGTCAAATGATGTCATTTGAATTGCAAATCTTGTCACATATGTAGTTTTATTCCCTTGGACTAGGATGAGTGGCAGTGGTATATAAGAGTTAACAAACCTTATCTAGTTTTAAATACATTTCTTGTATTGAAAACTAACAGAGCTGAAAACTGAATGGGGGAAAGGCTGGGCTCTGGCATTCATTCCTTTATTGGAGTATTGAAAGGGCTGTATGAAGGAGACCTGATAGAAATGTCATGGCACCATGGAATGCAGCTAAGTCCAAGGTAGGGAAAGAAAAGGTTGGTTTTGATGCTTTAAATGGGATGCTAGGAGCAGCCCATAGCATTTTTAGAAAGAGAGCCTGAGGCTATGCATTTTCTTTGATTCAGTAGGACCTCAAAATGAAGGGGGTCCATCTTTTAATCACCCATAGAACCAAGACTTTTGAATGGTCTCATGTTCTCAGGATACAGCTTCATTGTGATCGATGGCAATAAGTTGAAAGAAAAAGAATTCCTGAAGAAGGAAGCTCTTGTTCTAGACAGTAAAATTCCCTTTGCACCCTGGAACCTTCAATACTCCAAGGGAATTGGACCATGTGACTACATTCTCTTCTCAAAGTGACTCCATATTTATTTGTCTTAATATCCTCTTTCCCTCCTAATTGTCTGGGTGTGTGTCTCTCTCTCTCTCTCTCTCTCTCTCTCTCTCTCTCTCTCTCTCTCTCCCTCCATATATATCAGAAATTAAATTAGATGACAAATAATGAAATAGATTTCCCTTCCCTCAGTAGAAAGGTCATAGACTATAGGTACAGAATGTTACATTTTAGATTCCAATGGCATGTCAGTAGGATTGACTTAAATGGTTTTCTTTTCTATAAGAGAAGTTTGGGGTGGGGAGAAGAGAAGGAGTAATCATCTAACAAGGGATTGTGGCATAAAATAAAACATTAAAAAATTAAATTTAAATTTTAAAATATTTCATGGATATCATTGCAATTCTCGGGCAGTCCATACATTCTTCTTTTCTTGATGTATTTAACAGATGTGATGTACAAAAGACAATCAGCTACTACTACAGCTACTACCACTGCTGCTGCCCCTCCTCCTCTTGTTCCTTCTCTTAGCACTACTGCTGCTGCTGCTGCTGCTGCTGCTACTACTACTACTGCTACTACTACTCTATGTTGTTTTACCCTGAGAGAAAAGCTTTGAGTCAGTGAAAACACTGAGCAATTTCCCGAATGTAATCCAGTCCACTGTTTTTCTCCTATTTGTTTCTGGGTCCAGCTCAATGTCTATTTGCAGTGTCTATCCATGATGTATGTTCTGAGGGATCAGTTCTATGTATTGCATAATAATAATGATAATAATAATAATAATTAGTATTTATAGAGACTTTAAGACTTGAGAATTACTTTATTAATATTATCTCACTTGTTTTCGTAACAGCCCTGGGAGGTAGCTACTATCATTATCTCCATTTGACAGATGAGGAAACTGAGGGAGACAGACATTATGTGACTTGCTCAAGTTACATGGCTAGTAAATACTGAGGAGGAACTTGAACTCAGGTCTTCCTGACTTAAGTTACAACACTCTGTCCACTGTACCACCTACTTCGTCAGTTAAATTTGGTCTAACTGAATGTCATAAACTAGACAAAATAGAAGTCTTTTATCTAATTCTTGCTATTCGTTATTCCCCACCACCACTCCACCCCACCCCACCCATGTATGTATCATTAGGTAAAATTCTTTTGAATAGTTGTAAATCTCATTGAGGTCACTCTGTAGGATATTCAAGTAATCGCTTGATTCAGTTATCACAATATCATCTGAAAACAGAACCACTTGAAAGATGTCATCACCTATAGAGGAATCTTTTTTTTTCTTTTGGGACACTGAACTAGACAGTCTCCACCATATCGACAAATGTTTTTAGTTTGTTTATGCCTCATTTGATGTTACTAACCAGAGAATTATTGAACAAGGCTGCTTCTGGAAACACTTGATTGGAGAAGAGTCTTTAGTGCTGCTTTTTGCTCCCCCATATCAAATTATATTTTAGTCAATACTGAATAAACACAATGGATTTTATACTTCTATACTTTTCATTTAATTGTGTTATCATAAATATTTTGGATCTTATATCATGTCATTTTCCTTCTTGTCCTATTCTCATACTTCATCAGGGATACATCTGATATATGTGTGAGCATCTTTTTCATAGAGATTTTCTTCTGATGAAAAACAAAAGCATATGAGTTGGCAGTTATTGACTTTAATTTTTGGATTTTTCCAAAATGAAGGTATTCATGATTTTATCCAAGTATGATCCATCTACTGCTCTCTCACATATCTTGTGATTATATTTCTCAAAGTGCTGACAGCTACACAACCTCTAACACTATCTCCCCCGTGTCTACTTTATTTGATCCAACTACTCTTCTCACCATTGTTTTCTTTAATGGCGTCCCTACTTACTCATGTAGCACAGTGCGTTGGGGACTGATTATTATCCACATATGTTTGCTTTGCTAATAATTGCTAGAGAAAATATTTAGTGATGGAAATCTTCACTGAGCTTTTCCATTTTGGTGTTTGGTATACTTTTTCCAGTTGCATCACTAAGAGCTCTTATCTTATCTATCTTAATTGGGTCTCCAGTCTTTCCCATAAGAGTATGTAAGCTCCTATGAGGACCTGGATAGCTTTATGGTTGTTTTTTATTAATTTATTGATTGATATATTTGGTTTCATTTGTAGCCAGAATGTAAAAATTGATGTTTCAATTCTTCTGACATTATGTTGATTCATTGGTACTTGGCCAAAGATTTCAAATTTAGTTTACAGATAATTAATATTTATAGATAGTCTAAGAATGTGATTCTTAGTGTCCTTTGCCTTCATTTCTGTAACTCTCCCACCATCACTACAGAGACTGAAGTTGGCACCCAGGAATGGGAGTCATTTGATACATTTTTTAATGTGTTGCCACAATGACTAGGAGCCATTTTATATATCTCTATATTTCATAGGTTGCTGTGGCCAAAGAATTCCTCACCTACTGGTGATGAGCCTTTCCATATTTAGCTAGGCTGTTACTCAGATAGCAGATGGCCATTGTAAATGAACTGGAACCTGCTAGATTAGGATAGAACCTAAGTGGTTGGGAAAGCTAAAGCTATAACTGAAATCTTTATTCATTATCCAGAAAGCTTCTAAAGAATGTTTATTAATTCCAGAGCCTTCTCTCTGTTAATATATAAATATACATACATATATAAACACATACCTATACATGCATGCATACATGTGTATCTACATATACATATATTTTATATATTTGTGTATATACACAAATACATATATATATATATACACATATACATGTGGGTGTATATATATATACCTTTGTATATATTTCTTTGCATGTTGTCTTCCCCAACAGACTATAAGTGCCATGAGGGAATGTCTTTTGTTCTTTTTACATCCTCAGTGCTTAGCACAGTGCCTTATTTTTTATTTTATTGTCTATTGATTGATTAGGTGTTATAAACCGTTAAAAATGTTCAGAACACCTTAAACTTAAAACATTCCCTGCTCAGATGAAAAGCTCTTTTCTGCTTATGGAACTGTAATAGGATAGTCTCAGAGAATTCCTTCAATGGTGATTCTTCAACTGTGTAGAGATATTCATCAGGTCATTTTCTTGAAGTCAGAGGAATTTAGACAGAACTGAAAGGTTCCTTGGAGACCGTCTAATCCAACATCTTAAAGTCATAGAAGAACAGGCTGACCCAGAGAGTTCAAGTGAATTGCCCAAGGTCATACAGGTAATGAATGGCAGAGCTAAAATTTTAAGCTGGGTCCTCTGACTTCAGCTCCATTGCTCTTCTGACTGAAGCATAACACTACCCCAATGTGGTCTTCTACCACCTTTATTTTGAGCCAATAAAAAACTGATGATAAAGATTGGAGAAACATTTTAACAGAATGATCTTTTCAACTGGAATGCCACTTGGGGAAGTCATGGTATGGTCCATTTCATGTATAAACCCCTAACTGCTGTTAAACAAGTGGTTAATCACCTACTCTAATGATGAATAAGAAATAAATGAAGGAAATGACCGGTATATAAAGATCAATCTGTTGTGCCAGACCAATTTCTAATTTTCTAAACAACTGCATTAGTGACTAGCTAAAGAGTACTCAGCAAATGGACAAGGCCTTCATAAAGCATTTGATAGTCTCAGAAAAGGGTTTTTGTTTGGATTGAATTTGAACTAAGATGAAGTCGTGCTGCCTGGTTACAGAAGTTTTCACAAGGACTGAGAAACTGGATAAAAGAACATAAACATGGGGTAATGATAAATGGCAATGCATGGGGGGAGGGAAGGGAAGGAAGGAGTCCAAAGCAGTGCCAGAGGGTCAACACTGGGTCTGGTGTTGTTTAACGTCTTAAGTAATTATGTGGAACCAAGCAGTAAACAGTGCATTACTGAAAGTTTCAAACAATATATGGGGCATCATTTTAAGAAAGACCTTAAAAAACTTGGAGTAGACAGAAAATGCTGTAAGAGTGAACATACAGTAAATTGCAAAAGCAAAAACCACAGTCAGGGACCCAAATGGTGCCAAATCCATGCAAAGAACATGGAAAATTAGGAAAAGTCAATTAAAGAAATTTACTAAATTAGATATTTATGAAATATGTCTATTGTTTTTAAACTCACACACACACAAAAATACACCAACATACATGGTAAAAAAAAAAGGCCTATTCATCTTTCTTTCTACTTGCATATTTGGATTGCTTTTGTGACCGAAGGCCTAAGGGTAATAATCATCAAGAGAAAGAGCTCGGCTCTTGTCTCACAAATGTTTGAATTCACTCTGGGGGACCTGCCTCAAACCATAATGAGGAGAAGTTTCCCTTTCTTTTACTTTGGCAGTATTGCCACCATCCCAGAGTGATTAGTTGGTCAATAAACATTTGATTAAATACCTACTATGTGTCAAGCCCTGTGCTAAGTACTGAAGAAACAAAAAAGGGCAAAAGTTCTTATTCTCAAGATGCTCACAGTCTAAGGGCAAAGATAACAAGAAACCTTGAAAGATTTGGTACCTCCATGGGCCATGGTAAGGATATTACAGAAAGACCACAGACTGTTAGCAGTATCTGTGTGTATTGAGAAAAATATTACAAACAAACTAGATGACCTGGTGTGACAGCTTTTGTATGCTACAAGAAGCCCAAGAGAAAGCTTAGGGGAATTTCAGCAGAACCCCACAAAATGGAGAAAAAGACTTCCAGAAAACCAAGACCTATGAAGTTACCCCTTTGCCAGATGTACTGAAAACTAAAACACATTTCCTCCTTAGATATTGTATACACTTGTAGAAGAGCATTGTTTCTTTGTTAGTTAGTTTGAGGGGTGGAAGATTGTTTATTCCAACTCTTCTCATTATACCAATGTAATAAATACCTATTTCTGTCAGGCAGTCAATAAACATTTATTAAATACCTATTATGGGCCACACACTATGCTAAGTGCTAGGGATACAAAAAGAAACAAAAGACAATTAGGGGACCTTGGTGATACAGTGGATAGAGCACTGGGCCTAGAATCAGGAAGTCTCATCTTCCTGAATTCAAATCTGGCCTCAGACATTTACTTGCTGTGTGACCTTTGGCAAGTAATTTAACCCTATTTATTTCAGTTTCTTCATCTGTAAAATGAGCTGGAGAAGGAAACAGCAGACTGCTCCAGAATTTTTGCCAAGAAAACCCCAAATGGGGTCGCTGAGAGTTGGACACAAATGACCAAACAACGAGCCCTCAAGGAACTTACGATCTAACGGTGGGAGACAACAGGTAAACAAACATGTACAAACAAGATATATATATATAGAATAAGTAAGAAATAATTGAAGGAGGGAAGACACTAAATTAAGAAAGGTTGGGAAAGCCTTCCTGTAAGTGAAGAGATTTTAGTTGACATTTAAAAGAAGCCAGGGTAGTCAGTAGTTCATTCTGTCCAGCTAATTATCAACTAATAATAAATAAAAGAGGGCAACTATGTCATGCAGTGGCTAAAACACTGTGCTTAAAATTCAGAAAATTCATCTTCATGAGTTCAAATCTAGACTTAGATACTTACTAGCTGTGTGATCCTAGGCACGTCACTTAACCCTGTTTGCATCAGTTGTTCATCTGTAAATTGAGCTGGAGAAGGAAATTGCAAGCCACTCCAGTTTCTTTGCTAAGAAAACTTCAAATGGGGTCATGGGAACTTGGACATGACTGAAAAATTACTTACTAACAAATCAATGAAGAACATACTGATGGGGGCTCATGAACTAGAGAAGCAGGCCTGCACCCCTTCAGACATATTAACAATTTCAGATATGCAGATGATACCATTATGATGAAAGAAAGTGAAGAAGTATTGAGAAGCCTCTTAATGAGGGTGAAAGAGGAGAATATAAAAGCTGGCTTGAAGCTTAACATTAAAACAAAAACCTGGTCCCGTCACTTCCTGGCAAATAGAAGAAGGAATGGAAGCAGTGTAAGACTATATTCTTGGGCTAAAAAATCACTGTAGATGGTGACTGCAGTCACGAAATTAAACCATACTTGCTCCTTGGAAGTAAAGCTATGGCAATCTGGACAGTACACAAAAGGAGAGCAAGGAGATCAAATCAATCAATGCTTAAAGAAACTAACTCTGACTATTCATTGGAAGGACAAATAGTTAAATTGACAGTTAAATACTTTGGCCACATAATGAAAAGACAGGACTCATTAGAAAAGACCCTGATTTGGGAAAAAGTGAAGGCAAAAGGAGAAGGAAAGGGTAGAGGATGAGATGGATAGTTAGCATCATGGAAGCAACAAACATAAGCTTGGACAAACTTCAGGAGATAGTGGAGGATGGAAGGGCCTGGAGTGCTATGGTCCATGAGGTCACAAAGAGTCAAACATGACTGAAAAACACATTACAAAACATAAGGAATTTCTCATATGTAATTCTTGCTGCCTAGTTTGTCTACATAGGTATCCATAAGGTGCTAAATTTTGTCAACCTGGAGTCATATTGTTCAGTCTCCACTATCTCATTGCATATTCTGCCAGGCCCCAGACTCACCTTTCTCAATTTTCTGGAGGCAATTACACCCTTCTGTTTCTATAAACAAATCTGAATGATGACCATTTCTTTGTTGTTTCTTCATTAACACATTGTTGAGTTCATGTGCATGTCACCCATTTAGCACCTTGTGATTTCACTCTCGGCACTTTGCTATTTGATGGGTTCAATTCAGAGGGAAAAAATGCTTTGGATTATATATGGCAAATCCAGTGGTATAGACCTCTTGTCATCCTTTACTACTTCCTGGTGAATCAAGATAATTTGTTTCACAACTATCAGTTTTAACCTTCTTGACATGTGCTCTTAGAACATCTCTCAATATTCGTTTTCTTTTTCCTTTTTGGCAAGGAAGTATCACTCTTTCTAAACTTGCCTTGTGATGGGGACAATGTACCCAACATTGTTTGGGTTTTTGTTTGAACTGCTTCTAAATCCATAGTCATTAATGCCAAAATTACAAATTAAGACTGTTATTGCAAAGGTGTTAATTGCTCTAAATGTGTTCTTCCCATGGCTCTTTGACTTCCAGATGTCAGTCTCAAAGTACTCAATGTCAGCTTTTCTTTTTGATGGTCTTGTGCTCAGTGTGTCTTTGCTTGGGGAAGACCAAAGTTTCTATAGGTATTGCCATCATCAATTAATTTGGTCTGACCTCCAAATCCAAGCTAAGAGCTTTTTGTCTTTTCTTGTCTTCTTGTCCCTGGGATACACCAAGCGTTTTATATTCAGTCCAAAAGACATTTTTATATCATTGAAGAAAATTGCCCCTAAATGAAGGAGCTGTTTAATGTGTTTTTCAGTAGAGCCATATAACTTGATGGCATTGACATACATCAAGAGATTAGTATAATTTTGGTACAATTCTGTCTTTGTCTTAAAGTAGTATTCATGCTCATTCAGAAGTAATGGGCAGAGCCACGATGGACTTAAACTGTGCCCCTGAAAGATTCCATTTTTTAAAATTTAGAACACAATTTATTGATTGTTCTTAATATTATTGTCTTAGTGATGTGTTTTAAATAGATAATTTTTTTGTGCTGTAGTAAGCTAAGCTTGACTCAGAAAGTCTCCTGGTAATTTAGGTCCAATATTAGAATGAAATGAGATACTTGTAGGTTGCCCAGTAGTTAACAAAAGTAAGTTTATTTAGGCATAGCACAGACAGAATACTCAACGAGAATACCACACTCAGCTCAGGTAGATATGACCCCTAAATGAGGCTATTAGCCAAGAATTCCCACTTCTTCCATATTCCACATTTCACATCACTCAAATATCTTCCGTCACTATTTGCTTTTTCATTACTATGTCATGTGAATATGTCATCCTTCTCCTGGCCAAGGCAACCACTCTACATATACATGTGATCCCATCCCCATCCCATTTTTCCATCAAATTGCCCTCTGTGTCGTCCTTACTCACTCACTTGTCTTCCCTCTATGTATTGACTATTTCTTTACTACCTACAAATATGTCAATTTTCCCCCATCCTCAAAAAAATCCCTAATAGTTTTAGAGCCATATTTCTCCTCCATTTCATGACTAAAATTCTTCATCACACTGCCTCCACTGCCATTTTTCTCAATCTCTTCTTAACTCTCTGCAGTCTGGCTTCATACTTCATCATTCAACTGAAACTACTCTCACCAAGGTTACCAGTGATCTCTTAATTGCCAGATCTAATAGGCTTTTTCTCAGTCCTCATCTTTCTTGACCCCTCTGCAGCTTTTGACACTGCCAATCACCTTCTTTTCCTTGAGAGTCACTTCTCTTTAGGTTTTCAGGACACTGTTCTCTCCTCTTCCTACCTCTCCTTCTCAGTCTCTTTAGTTGGATATTCCTCCAGGTCACACACCTAACAACCTGGTGTCTTCCAGGGCTCCATTCTTATCTCTCTTCATTTCTCTTTCCTTACTATTTCACTTGAATTTAATTCCCATGAATTTAATTTTCATCTCTGCTGATGATTTTTAAATCTACTTTTTTTTCCAGCTCCAATTTTTGTTTCTGACTTCCATTCTCACATCTCAACTCTCTATTGGACTTCTCAAACTGGATGTCTCAGAATATCTCAAACTCCCCATCCAGAACTAAACTCAGTATCTTTCCCTTCAAGCTGCTTCTTTGGAAGTTTGGGCCACATTGACATGGATTTCTGTTCATCTAAGGGCATAAAATGTTCCACCCAAGTGGAATTATGTCACTTCACCTTTAGAAAATGTCCCAAGACCACATGAGTCACCACACGCTATCTTGTGAACCAGACATATTTCTACATGAAGGTGAGTTAAGTCAAGTCAAAAAATATCTATTAAATGCTTTAAAAACTAGGAAATTTGAGCCTTATACCATGGAGCCAATAAAACCTTGAGGACAGCTTTCTTGGTTTTTAGGAGTAACTAGCCTAAACTACAATTGGAAAGGGAAAGAGGCATGGTAACCTTGGCCTATTAGACATACACATATCAAATTCTCTATGTTGTTATTATATTTGAATTTATTTTATATATTTGAAATATGTAACTGTCATGAGCATAGAAGTGAATCACAAGAAATGGTACAAATGTTGAAGTGCTTTCAGGTGGTTTGTTCCATAATCACCAAACTGTTAACAAATTGCTCTTTATACCTGTGGGAGTTTTGTCAACATCCGTTTCATGTTTATCAAACACAAGCTTTACTTTTGTTGAACTTTTTATGGATGGATAGGTGACCAGAAAGTTCCTATATTTTCTTCAGGATTTTTTCTCTGGTTCAATTTATTTGCTTCTCAAACATCTACTGTATAAATTTGAATTTATGTGATATTGCTTATTCTGCCCATTGGGCTACTGTACTTCCTTGTATTTCCTTGATCTTTTGGTTCTCACCTCCAGTTATGATTAAGGACATCAAACATTTTCATATGCTTTGGGGTGTTTTTGGATTATATTTCACACATTGTTTTTCTTTACTTCTTTATTTCTTATCTTACAAAATTTACTCTATTTTTGCTTATTTGGGTTCATTTATTTGTTGATATTCTACTGCTGTTGCAATATTCAACTGATATTGACATTCTACTGGCTTATGAAGTTCATTAACTTCATTTTTTCATTTTCATAATGTGTTATTTCAGGGATATAATTATTTTCTCTGAAAATAGCATTCCAGAATTATTGATGTGCCCCACCATTATCATTGTTTCACACAGTTATCTGGTGTATCTGCAATTTATTTTTAATGCACTTACTGTTCAAGATGTCTTTTTTACTTCAGTACTTAAGCATGTATCATTTGTTTGTGCTTTCTATATTAATCAGTTTTATTTTATAAAGGCTATGTTTAATATTTCTGTTTTTATGCTTAAAATCTCTGTGCTTTTGCACATGATCTATTTTTCAAAAGCATCCATTTATGGATCATATGGCAAATAAAATGAAAGACTAGATTGATTCTCCTACCATCACAAACTATTAAAACACTCCAAAGTAGAAATTGTGCACCAAAGAAAAAACCATTCCAGTTGTTTCCATGGTCCATTGGGGAAAATATAGAGGGTTAGCTTCAAAAATATAAATTACCAAAACTGACAGAAGACCAAATAAAGTTTTTAAATAAGTTAATCTCAGAAAAGGAGATAGAACCAGCTACAAAGGAATTATTAAAAAGAAGTTTTCTGGTCCTAATCATTTCACAGGAGAAGTCTATGACATTTTTAAAAAAATAATTACTATTCATACTGCACAAATTATTCTGAAAATTTGAGAAAGCATCGCACTAAATTCACTTTAGGAGGCAAATATAGCCATAATACCTCAACAGGGGAAGGGTAAAACACAGAAGAACCATAAATCAATATAATTTATGAATGCCAATTCAAAAATTTTAAACAAAACCTTGTCAGGTGACAAGCAACTCATCTAAGAAATTATTCATCCTGGATTTATAACAGACATGCAAGGATGGATCACATTAAGAAAACAAGGAACATAAATAATCATGTTAAAATAACAAAAATAAAAATATCCCAAATCACATGAATGTCTGTTTCATTGAAGTTAAAAAAAAAACATTAGTACCAAATGGTTTGAATGACTACTGTTTTGTAGTATAATTTGGAATGTAGTGACTGCTACAACCCCTTATTTTTTTCACTTTTTCTACATTATTTCTCCTTGGATTCTTTAACTTTTGGCTCTTCATATGAATTTTGTCACTACTTTCTTTAGTCCCAACATTTGTTCACTGATTGGTATTGTAGGAAATTGAAAATTCATTTAGGTAATAATATTTCAGGGTGTTTACACAGTGTAAAAATGATCAGTTACTATCTCTTCAATTATTTGTCTTCCTTTATTTCTCTAAAGATAAGTTTGTAGTGGTGTGGATATACTTCCTATACCCTGAGAGGTGCTCCTACAGATATTTTATATATGCTCTTTTGATTTTGAACAGAATTTCTTTTCCTCTGAACAAATGAATTAACTAACTAAACTAATTGATTAATAATAAAGTACTCATTAAGTGCTTACTATATGCCTGGAGCTATGCCAAGGGATGGGAATAAAAATTCAAAAAGCAAGGAAGACCCTGACCTTCGGGAGCTTCAAAAGCAGTTAATTGGTGTGTCCTTTTCAGGAATGTTGCATTGATTTGATTACTGTTCTGTTATCCAAATAGGTTTAGGGAGTCTTGATAGAAAGGTGTAGAATGAGGTCAATTAGTTGGTAAGTATTTATTAAGTGTCCACTATGTGCCAGGTACTGTGCTAAGCATTAAGGGTGCAAAGAAAGGCAAAAAATAGCTCCTGTTCTCAAGGAACTTGTGGTCTAATGGGGAAGAAAAAAATGCAAAAAACTATTACATACAAACAAGTCATAAACAGGGTAAATCACATATAATCAGCAGAGAGAAGGCATTAGAATTAAGGAGGTTGGGAAAGGTTTCCTGTAAAAGGTGGAATTTTAGCTGAGACTTAAAGAAAGCCATGGCAGCTGGAAGGCAGAGAGATATGTGGTGAGCATGAGTCAGGCTAGATATGTTGAAGTCAAGCCAAGTTAAATGTTGTCAACAAGCCAAATATGTGCCAGGCACTACACTAAGCCCTGGGGATACAAAGAAAGACAAAAACAGGCCCTGAAAGTATAGGGGAGAGCTGGTGAAAATACTGTATACAGGGCAATTTGGAAAGAAGGAAATAACATTGAGGGAGAAAAAAAAAACTTCTTGAAAAAGGTAGGATTTTACCTAACATTTGAAGGAAGTTGGGAGGCAGAGGTGAAGAAGGAGAGAGTTCTGGGTATGGGGAACAGTCAGTGAAAAGTCATGTAGTTGGGGAAACCCCAAGGTATACATGTACTACCCAGTCACATCTCTCCTGTGCATAAACCTATTGGGGTTGTCCTTGCCCCTTGATGTGGCTCTAAAAATCCAGCAATGAGATTCTAGTGCCTTTCTCCATCTGGTACAAGGGAAGTGGTGGCCAAAGTGGCAGTGATGGTGGTGGTTTGATTTGCCCAGCATAGACATTCTCTCATCTCTCCCTCAGGAAGCCTTGCTGCTTCAGTTAGGCTAGCTTGCCAAACCCATCAAGGTCATGGATCTGCAGTTGATTGTAATGGGCAATAGTGATTTCAGAAAGGTTATACTTTCTTCACAGCATTTGTTCCCCTGGATAATGGCTGCTTTCATCAGAAACCCTTTGAAGTACATATAGTGGTACTCCCAGAACCTGTGTAGACCCTCACTTTACAGAGTGACTCTGATCCATTCCGTGTCTTGGTACACAGTCTACATGAGATACTATGACTGAAAAAATTCATCACCTGGAGACTTTGGTTATGAACCTTCCTCGAGATTGTTCTTCAGAAGCTAGGTGTGAGGAGTGGTCCTAATGCCAGTAGATGATTTAGATTTGATATTGTGAGGAAATGAGGCATGAAAGGAGGTAGTGGCAAGTCATCCAAGTTAACAAAAGGAGGCATATTTTTCTCTATCCTAGGAAAGATATACAAGGTACAGTGGCACTTAACTTCTCTAGAGGTGGGTTCCTTCATCTGTATGTGCAAATATAACACAGCAGCAAGGCAGGATATGGTGAAGTGAGTCTAAAGAGCCATGTGGAGACATGAGTGGGATTGTTTTATGTCCATAGGTGACCAGAAAGTTGTATTAAAGGAAGCAGGGGCAATCAAATCCCAGAAATAGCTTTATTGCCTTTTGGGAAAATTAATATTTGTTGTGGAGAAATGGAGAAACATTGGTCCCATCACAATAAGTATTCAGACCATCACCAGGACCATACTCAGAACCAGAACCAGGGTGGGGTAACTGACTTTTTTCCTCTGGGCACCACAATTTAAAGGGTGCAGAAATATATACCATATGAGCTCCTTCCATTCTGTACAACCACCACTCTCCAAGGACTCCAGGCTGTGACCTCCCTTGCAGAGGAGAATCTCTCCTTCTTTTAAACTTAACTATTAAATTCATGCTAATGTGGAAATACGTTTGACATGATGGTACTTGTATGGCCTATCTCAAATTGCTTGCTGTCTTGGGATGGAAGGAGGGGAGGTAGGGAGAGAGAAAAATTTGGAACTCTAAATTTTACAAAAATGAATGTTGAGAACTGTCTTTACATGTAATTGGAAAAAATACTATCAATTTTAAAATTAATTAACCAAAAATAAAGATGGGTAGATAGGTAAAGAAAAAGAAAGATAGATAGATAAAAGGAGAGTAGACATACACTATTTAAAAAACCTATTAAGTTGATGGAAGAAAGAAAGATGGGAGGATAGGGCAGGTAATCATGAATTTTGGCAGGTGACTGCAATGGGCCAGTCTAAGTATTTGAACACAGGAAACATAAGGGCAAAATTACATCATGTTTAAATCTGGTAACCATAGAATATTTTGTGCCAGGAGGTTAACTGAACAGTTTTAACAATCCTGCCATGAAAAGAAAATGGCTTCCTTTTCATCGCACGCCATTTCATTTGTTCAATGATTTAGAGCTGCTCTAGCCAGTAAAAAGAAGATGAGGTGTTTTTCAGCTATCCTAGTCCATGCAGTAAAATCTCATCTCTATGTGCATTGTTACCATCTACAGATCTTGAAGCACACAGATCAAAAGTAGCATCCAAAATTCTCTCCTTTTACTCCTAAAGGAATAGCCCACATCATAAAAGCTGATACAATCTCAAGCATTTCCTGTTGTCCTTGTTGAAGCAAAGGACACTGGGGTAGGAGTCTGATTCCTAAGTTCGATTCCTGATTCTGCCACTTACTCCCTGACAACTCAGATGTCTTTGGGCAAATTATTTTACCTCCCTCAGTTTGCTTATCTGTAAAATGAAGGGTTTATACTCAATAATCTCTATGGTCTTTTCAAGCTCTAAATGCGATGATGATGATGGTGGTGGTGGTGGTAGTGGTGGTGATGCTAGTGATAATGATAAAAATGCTCGTTATAAATAACATTGTATGGCTGTGAGAGATGGACTATAAGGAAAGCTGAGTGCCACAGAATCAATGCTTTCCAATTGTGGTGCTGGAGAAGACTTTTGAGAATCCCTTAGAGAGCAAGGAGATCAAATCAGTCAAAACCTAAAGAAATTAATTCAGACTATTCACTAGAAGGTTAAATACTGAAGAAGAAGCTGAAATACTTTGTCCACATGATGAGAAGACAAGACTCGTTGGAAAAGACCCTGATGTTGAGAAAGATTGAAGATGAAAGGAAATGGGGATGGCAGAGGATGAGATGGATAACTAGTACATGAACTCAGACAGATTTTGAGGGAGAGTGGAGGATAGAAGGGCCTGGTGTGCTATGGCCCATGGGGTAACAAAGAGTCAAACTCAACTGAACAACAAAACATTGAAGGTTTAAGGTTTTCAAAACATTTTATACGTAGTATCCTATTTGATGCCCACAACAACCCTGGAAGAGAGGTGCTATCATTATTCCATTTTACAAATGAGTAAACTGTAGCAGCAAAGTGACTTGCCTAGTGTCACATGGCTAGTAAGTGTCTGAGGCAGGGCTTCATCTCAGGTCTTCCTACTTCAGATCAAGTCTTAATCTTTCTCTAATCATACCTAGAAGATTCTATGTATTTGACACACTTGGGGAGTCACAGCTTCTCATTGTCCACTGAGATTTCAAGTTGCCAGTTTATATTAGTTAAGGGATCTTCTTCACCAACAGTATAACAAAGTCCAGACCAACCAGTCAATAAACATTTATTAAGTGCCTACTATGTGTCAGACCCAGTGCCAAGAACTGGGCACTGCATAAACACACACCAAATACGGTACTAGGTGCTGAGCATGTAAGGGACAAAAACAAAACAGATCCCATACGAGTAGTTTACATCCTATTGGGGAATTGAATGCTGCAAAGATAGAAATCCATCTTTTTTAGGGGGAAGAAGCATTTATACTTATTTTTATATTGAGGGAGCAGTAATCACAAAAACTCTCTTGTAGAAGGTAGCACTTAGGTTTCATCTCAAAGGGAGCTCAGGGTTCGAAGAGGTGAAAAAGAAGAGAATTTTAGACATGGGGATATTCTATACAAAGGAACAAGGATAGGACATGGAAGGACTTGTACTGAGACCAGCAAAGACACCATTAGTTACTTAGTTAGTTAGTTAGTTACTTTGTTAGTTAGTTAAGCTAGAATAGAAACTGAGGGAGGAGTAGTATTTTAATCAGCCTGGAAAGACAGGTTGGAGCTGAAATATGAAAAGGGAAGAATACTAAAGTTGTATTTTTAATGCTAATAACATTGTAGGAACATTGAAGGTTGTCTCCCCTGTTCTTTCCCTATTTCCATTTTTAAAAGCCTATAAAGTACCCTTTTTCCTGTGGTTAAATGTCTATATGCTACAGAGAGATTTGAACAAATGTTATAAACGACTCTCTATAACTAGTCTACTTTAAAAGGATTTTTGCAATTTTTTCCAGTTCTAACCTCCAAATAATGAAATAACAACATAAACTCTATTTCAAGTTCAGATGACCCAATAGGAAAGTGTTTTAAATGAAACAGGAATCATTCCAAATGAAGTCAGCATGAAGAGATAAGAGCTCCTGCACACCTCCATGGGAGGGTTCACCGAGAATAGAGCGTCTTTTGTTTATATCCCTCTTAAGACTTCACAGCTGCTCTCTTTATGTCTCTCAATTTAAGACCATCCCCATTCTCCATGGCTCATTTGCTCATTCCTATGCAAGGCTATTACAGTTCCTTGGGAGAGGTCAGAGGTGAATGCTTTTACTTACCAGGGCTAATCACAGAGAACAGAGACTTCATTAGTTTCTGCTACAATTCCAATTCCATGCCCAATATCCACAATGGTGCTCACAGCCATCTTTTCCATTTCCAAGCTATTTTCTCTTCTTTTCCCCAAACTCCAGGCAATTTAGAATGGCTAATGTCCATTTCAATGGTGAACAAAGCTACAAACTCAACAAAACAGGCCAAATTTACCCCTTGGCTGATTCTATAGAATAGGAAGCAAGTTCATGTTCATACATGGTGAGAATATTTTGTCTTCAGAAAAATGTCGAGGGGCAGAGCCAAGATGGTGGCTGGAAAGCAGGGACTTACCTAAAGCTCTCCCCCAGGTCCCTCCAAACACCTATAAAAATGGCTCTGAACCAATTCTAGAACTGCAGAACCCAGGAAATAGCAGAGGGAAGCAGGGCTCCAGCCCAGGACAGCCTGGATGGTTGCTGGGTAAGGTCTATCATACCGTACTGGGAGCGGAGTGCAGCAGAGCCCAGTGTGGGCTGTGCCCAGACCAACCAGACCAGGAGCCAGGCGGAACAGGCCCTAGCACCCTGAATCAGTGAGCTGTGGCAGTTACCAGACTTCTAACACACAAATGACGAAGACAACAGGGAAGACTAGTGGGAAAAAACTGCTGGGACAGAGTGAAAGGAGTTTGTGGTTGGCCACCGCCCCAGGGGCAGAGGAGGTAGTACAGCTCTGAGGCTGCTTCCAGAGCTACAGCTGCAGTTGCTTCTGCCCCCAGGCCTACCTGATGGGAGGAATTAAGTAGCAGATCAGAGAGGGAGTGCAGACCCTGCTTGGATCTGAGTCACAGTCTGGTTTGGTGGTTCTTGGGGGAGGAGGAGCACTGGTGTGGCAGAGCTTGCTGTGTAGAAATAACCCTGAAAAAAAGCAGTGCAACCCCTCAAGCTTGGGACAAAGTACTCTCTACTCTACAAGCAGTCATACCCTGACAAAAAGCTAAAGGGTCAACTTTTCTGAAAATAATGGAATAATGGGGACAATGATGAAAAATATGACTTATACTACAGAAAATGGATGGATGACTTATAGCTTAAGCCTACTTTTAACAGAATATTAATAAATTCAATAAATAAAATAAGATTTTCTCCTGCTTTTTAAATATTTTTTAAAGCAACCCAATCACTATCACCCTGGGCAATGTTTTTTAACCAATCTGGAACATAGGTTCTTCATCTCTAAAATGAAGAATTTGGATTAGATGGCCTTTGAAGGTCTTTCTCTGATACCCCCACCTCCATTTGCCCTCATTAGTAAAGATATAGATGAAAAACCTCAATTACTGTATTATCCATATCTGACAATATATCCTTCTTTTTTGTACCTAGAGTTGACCGCCTTCTATTTTGGAGAGAGGCATAAGAAGTCAAGTACAATTGGGGTAGCTAGGTGACACAGTGAGTAGAGCACCAGCCCTGGATTCGGGAGGACCTGAGTTCAAATTCGACCTCAGAAACTTGAGACATTTACTAGCTGTGTGACCTTGGGCAAGTCATTTAACCCCAATTGCCCAGCCAAAAAAAAAAAAAAAACAAAGAAGAAGTTGAGTACGGAAACAAGAAAGTTGCCCAAAGATGATCTATTGCATTTCTGTAAATAGCTTAATTACTATAAGAAGTTTGTATGGCACTTAAAAATTTATAACATTTTCCTCACTATGCTAGGAACATGAACAGGCAGTGAAAATGGATTCAGATTCAGACTCAGCCTTTGGAATCTTTCTTTGGTGACAAAGAAGACCAAAACATACAGCCAGAAGAAGACAACAAAGTCAAAGAGCCTACATCAAAAGCCTCCAAGAAAAAGATGAACTGGTCTCAGGCCATGGAAGAGCTCAAAAAGGATTTGGAAAAGCTAGTAAGAGAAGTAGAGGAAAAATTGGGAAGAGAAATGAGAATGATGTGAGAAAACCATGAAAAACAAGTCAATGACTTGCTAAAGGAGACCCAAAAAATACTGAAGAAAATAACACCTTAAAGAATAGTCTAACCCAAATGTCAAAAGAGCTCCAAAAAGCCAATGAGGAGAAGAATGCCTTGAAAGGCAGAATTAGCCAAATGGAAAAGGAGGTTCAAAAGACAACTAAAGAAAACACTACCTTAAAAATTAAATTGGAGCAAGTGGAAGCTAGTGACTTCATGAGAAATCAAGATATTATAAAACAGAACCAAAGGAATGAAAAAATGGAAGACAACATGAAATATCTCATTGGAAAAAGTACTGACCTGGAAAATAGATGCAGGAGATATAATTTAAAAATTATTGGACTACCTGAAAGTCATGATCAAAAAAAAGGAGCCTAGATATCATCTTTCAAGAAATTAGCAAGGAAAACTACCCTGATATTCTAGAGCTGGAGGGTAAAATAGAAATTGAAAGAATCCACCGATTGCCTCCCAAAAAAGATCCCAAAAAGAAAACTCCTAGGAATATTGTCACCAAATTCCAGAGCTCCCAGATCAAGGAGAAAATACTGCAAGCAGCCAGAAAGAAACAATTTGAGTATTTTCAAAACACAATCAGGATAACACAAGATCTAGCAGCTTCTACATTAAGAGATCTAAGGGCTTGGAATATGATATTCTGGAGGTCATTGGAGCTAGGATTAAAACCAAGAATCACCTACCCAGCCAAACTGAATATCATGCTCCAAGAGAAAATATGGCTTTTCAATAATATAGAGGATTTTCAAGCTTTCTCAGCGAAAAGACCAGAGTTGAATATAAAATTTGACTTTCAAACACAAGAATCAAGAATCATGAAAAGGTAAACAAGAAAGAGAAATCATAAGGGACTTACTAAAGTTGAACTGTTTTATTTACATTCCTACACGGAAAGATGATGTGTATAATTCATGAGACCTCAGTATTAAGGTAGCTGAAGGAGATATATATATATATATATATATATATATACACATACACATATGTATATACACACATATATACATATATATTTATATATACATATATGTGTGTGCATATGTGTATACATTATACATATATACATATATATATATATATATATATATACACATATATAGACAGAGGGTACGGGGGGTTGAATATGAAGGGATGATATCTAAAAAAATAAAATCAAATTAAGGGATGAGAGAGGAATATATTGAGAGAGGGAGAAAGGGAAAGATACAATGGGGTAAATTATCTCACATGAAAGTGGCAAGAAAAAGCAGTTTGTTGGAAGGGAAGAAGGGGCAGGTGAGGAGGAATGAATAAAAAAAAATTTAAAAATTTTTTAAATGTCTTCCTCAAAACCAGAATAGTTGAGAATAGTAGGGATACCATTTTTATTTTCATCACAAGCCTTTCCTCTGTTGATTATTTACAATTTACCCTGTATATGCCTTGTTTGTCCTGAGTTGTTTGTATGCTGTCTTTCCCATTAAGACTGTGAGCTTCTTTAAGGCATAGACCATTGTCCTTTCTTTGTATCCCCAGCACATAGTAAGCGCTTAATGAGTGTATGTTGGTGGACTGATTTACTGATGCCTGGCAATATGATAAATCATAAAGGACACGGGACTGTTGTCAGAAGAATAGGAATCTAGACTCTGTTACTTCCTAACTATGTGACACTGGACAAGTCTGAGATCGGTATCCTTAATAAATTGGAGATACTAAAACTTATACCGCATCTACTTTGCCAAAGCATTGTGAGGAAAATGTTATAAATTTTTAAGTGCCATAGAAACTTCTTATAATTATTAAGCTATGTACAGAAATGCTATATATCATCTTTGGGCAACTTTTTTGTTTCCATACTTAACTTCTTATGCCTCTCTCCTCAGTAGAAGGGTGGTCAACTCTAGGTGCAAAAAAGAGGGATATATTTTCAGACGTGGATAATACAGTAATTGAGGTGTTTTATCTGTATCTTTACTAATGAGAGCAAATGGAGATAGAAGTATCAGAGGAAGACCTTCAAAGGCCAACTAATCCAAATTCTTCATTTTAGAGGACGAGGAACCTAAGTTCCAGATTGGTTGAAAAACATTGCCCAGGGTGACAGCGATGGGGTTGCTTTAAAAATATTTAAAAAGGAGGAGAAAATTTTATTTTACTTATTGAATTTATTAATATTCTATTAAGAGTAGGCTTAAGCTTTAAGTCATCCATCCATTTTCTGTAGAATAAGTCATATTTTTCATCATTGTCCTCATTATTCCATTATTTTCGGAAGAAATTTTTTGAGAAGATTTTTGAGAAATTATTTGAGAAGAAATCCTAGAAGCATGGGAGCTACTTAAAATTTGACTTTGGGAGAAATTGGGACAAAATGTTATTTTTCTCAAGGAATGCATTTTATTGAAAAATAAGCAAAGTATGGCCAATGCTATAAAAATCCAGTGAGGAAAGAAATGAGCTGTAATGTGAATTCTTATTTTGGCTTATCCTTACCCTGCTGCATGACCACATATCAGTATTTTCGCATGATGTATCAGACAGCTGCTGAGATCAATCCCTGCTCTGAGATTTTTTGATTCACCTGGGATCCCCTTGGCCTTCTCATTTGGAAGTTGTGAGATAATGATATATAATTGAAGGGTTGTTTTTCATTCCAAAGCAGAGCACAATATGGTTCAATTAATAAGAGCACAGCTTACTAAGCACTAAAGATTTACAAAACACTTCCATGACAACAACCCTGTGAGACAGATAATATAAATACTACTATCAACATTTTACAGGTCAGGAAACTGAGATTAATACATTTATCCAGGGTCTCACAGCCAGGAAGATTCAAATTTGGGTTATCACAGAATCACAGCTTCAGAGTTGGGAAGAACCTCAGAGCCCATTTAGCCCAACCTGTGTGCAAATAAGATTTCCCTGTACAATGTGCCTAATGAGAGAATGTCACTAACAACCTTCAATTGAAGTCTCCAGTTAGGTAAAAATCACTAATTTTGAAGGCAACCCATTCTACTTTTAGGAAGTTTCTCATTATAGCAAATCAGTGGGTCAATCAATAAACATTTGTTAAGCAACTACAGTGTGCCCAGCACCATGCTAAGTGCTACCATCCCTGCCTGCCCTTAAGGAGCTCACAGCATGAAAACAACTATGTACAAACTATAAACAGTACAAATTAGAAATAATCAATTCAGGGAAGGCAAACTCAAATATTCTCCTCTGCAATTTCCACAGATTTAACATAGTTCTACCATCTGGGACTCAGTAGAAAAATTTTAATCTCTCTTCCACTATTATAACCCTTTAAATATGTGAAGTCTGCTCTGTCTTCCCTGTCTTGTTGTTGTTAGTCCTTCATTCAGGAAGAGGACCATGACATCAGGAAGGTGATGCCATGACTTGCAAATGAATTGGCTTTAAGTGAGGGAGGACTGTGCAAAGTCATCAGCCTCACTTTCTCCTTCAGAGCCATTTGGGTCTAATGGCCAGATATCAATCAAGATGACTGGAGATGGCTCCACTTCCCTGTCTACTATTCTCCTGGTTAAACATCTCCAGTTTCTTCTTCCTCATGGTATCATCTTCAATCCTCTAACCATCCACTAGACAATCTCCAGTTAATCTTTTCAGTGATGTACAGCTCCAAACTGAAAGAGGATAACTTAGTAAGTAGAGGACTGGACTGAGAGTCTGTGTGGCCTGGGCTCAGATCCCACCTCATTCACTTCTTGTCTACAAGGTGAATATTTGAGAGAGAGAGATTGGCAAATGTTTTGCTGCTCCCCATTCCCAATGACTTGAATGTACTTTGTATGTACTTATTCACTTATCTGTGCATATGCTCCCTCTTGTAGTAGAATGTTAGTTTCTTGAAGTAATGGACTATTTGATTTTTCTTTTTCTTTGCCACACAACAATAGGAAATATGTTTCTGGCAATGTATGAGATAAAAGGTATTGGCCAGAAGAGAGCTCACTCTCGGATGTCCTCTTTCCTTTGTTTCCAGAGCCAAACTTTAAGTGTGGCCATATCTTTCTCTTTAGTCTTTGCCTAAACCCTATCCATTTGGGCATGTTTCCTCATTTCAACTATGCTGGGACACCAAGGAAAGGGAAAGGGAAGTCAATGTCCAAAGTTCCATCTCATATACCAGATGCAGCCTCCTCCAAACCTCTTAGCTCATTCCGCATCTATGTACAAATTAATTTGATCTCTTCCATGCTTTGGGAGAGTTTAATAATATGCTTTGAGGTAGTTAGGTGGTACAGGCTACAGGCCTGGGTTCAAGAAGACCTGAGTACAAATCTGACCTCAGAAATTTACTAGTTGTGTGACTCCAGGCAAGTCACTTAACTCCATTTGCCTCAGTTTCGTCATCTGTAAAATGATCTAGAGAAGGAAATGGCAAACCATGTCAGTATCTTTGCCAAGAAAACCCCAAATAGAGTGGCAAAGAATTGGACATGATTGAACAACAATGATTATGCTTTGGGGACACTGGTCTTGGAGTCATGAAGACTCATCTTCATGAGTTCAAATCTAAGTCTCAGACACTTACAAGCTGTGTGGCTGTGGGCAAGTCACTTAACCCTTTTTGTCTCAGTTTCCTCATGTGTAAAATTCGCATGAGAAGGAAATGGCAAATTACTCCACTATCTTTCCCAAGAAAACTCCAACACAGGGTCACAGAGAGTCAGACACTCCTGAAAACAACTGAACTAGAACAACAAAATAATATGCTTTATATCAAATTCCTTCAGTTCATGAAAGCTGTCAGCCAAGCTTCCCAGAAATGTAAAAAAAGAAAGCTTCTGCCAGGCTTTCTGTGTAAATAACCATCATGTCCCCTCAGCTGCCCTTGGGCAAATGAGGGAACACATAGAGATGAACAATGCTTTGGGTTAACCACAGATTTATCTTAATACTTGCTTGGAGAGACTAAGTGAACAGCAATGTAAACTAGAAACATTAAAGAAACAGAGATAAGTTTTGGAGGGGTTCTCACTCTCCCTGAGAGAGGGAAAGGGACATCACAATTGGGATTCTCTTCAAACATAAGCCACTAGTCAATGCGGCATCAAAACATAGGTCCTTAGGGGCAGCTAAGTGGCACAGGGAGTGGGAGCACCAGCCCTGGAGTCAGGAGGACCTGAGTTCAAATCCGATCTCAGACACTTGACGCATTTACTAGCTGTGTGACTTTGGGCAAGTTGCTTAACTCCAATTGCCCTGCCTTCCCCCTGCCAAAAAAAAACATAGGGTCCTTAAGGTTAAGTCCCTACATTATGGTGGTAGCAGAGGTGACAGCATGGGACCCTAGCACCTTTGCCCATCCTCCATGGCAGCTTTGGTAGCTGGTGCCCCTCCACATCCTCGGTGGCAGGCATGGGTCCCTAGCACCCCTGACCATCCTCTCTGATTAGACTGAGGCTCCTTTAATTTGCATTCACTCAGGTGTGCTGATTCATTTTCATTTTTTAATTTAATTTTATTTTAGACTCAAGAGCAAAAAAAAAATACAGAATAGAGAAAAGGAACAAAACATATCATAAACTTAATATTGAAAGTTAAATACAAAATAAGTTAAAAAAGCATGTCATGTGCATAGCAGAATGTAAGAAAGGATTCATAATGTATAACAATAGATTTTCATTTCAAGAAAGCCTATATGATAAATAATACATGTTGTATTGAGAATTGTCCCTGTTTTCTTTGCTTCCTAGTGAGTTTTCTTTTGTTCTCTGCTGTGCACTTTTTACTTTTTTCTTTTTTCCCTCCCCCCACCAGACCCCCAAAAGCTACAATAAAGTTTAGATATATTTCTCTATAGCTATGGATATATACATACACATATACATATATACATACATATATAGACATATACTTTCCCAAACATACTCTACTCCTGATCTTTGTTTTTATATTTGTGCATATCTCTTGTTTCCTATCCCTCCTGATTCCTCTACTTTTCTTCTACCAGCTACCTTGTCCTCCTATTACTTGCCTACCCCCCTCCAAGGATCCCTCCCCTAACCTCCCATTCCCATAAATCTAAACACCCTTCCGTACCTCCCTTTTACCTATTCCTTCATTTGCCCCTCTAAAATCCCTCCCTTGTCCTCTCCCCCCCTCTATACACTTACCAATTTATTTCTTCTGAATTGGGAAGACTTTCATACTCTTCCAAATACATATGTGTTGTTTCCTCATAAACCCATTCCTGATGAAAGTAGGTTACCAGAACTTCCATCCCTTCTCCCCATCTAATTCCTCTGTATCCTTTCTTCCTCTTGCACCTTATTTGTATAAAATACTCTTTTTAGCTGTTTCTAAATTGTTTTACTTTTTAAATTCATGTCACAGTCAGGTTTACTCCCCTCTTTCTTATGAGCTTGCCATTTCCTTCCCATCTTAATTTTTACAGATGAGGAAACTGAAGCAAAAATGATTTAGTGACTGGCCCAGGGTCACATAGCTAGTAAGTATCTAAGGCCAGATTTGAACTTTGACTCCAAGCTCGTAGCTCTATACACTATGCCACCTAACTGCCTAGACACCATACAAGCAGCCATATACATACAGGATATATCCAGAGAAGAAGGAAGGTAATTTTAGAGGAGAGAGTGGTAAAGGGAGAGGAAGAATGGCTGGAAATAGCCTCTTGCTGAAGGTAGGATTTGAACAGAAGGTAATAAGTGAGAGTGAGGCAGGACAGCATGGTGGACAGCCAGTCAAAAGAAACAGAGTAAGGAGATGAAGTGTCCTCCTCAGGAATCTGTCCTTTCTTCTCCCTTCACATGGCCACTACCATAGTTCAAGTCCCCCATCACTTTTCACCTGGATTATAACAATAATCTTCTATCTAGATGGTCTTCCTGTCTCCAGTTTCTTCCCTCTCCAGTCAACACTCCACATGGTCTCCAAGTAGATATTGCTAAAACAGAAATGTCTGACCATGCCCTTCCCTAGTTAAGAAGCTCCTATTGCTCCAAGGGTAGTCAGTCAGTCAATAGACAATAGATAAACAGCTTCTACTATCTGTCAGACACTGTGCTAAGGTCCGGTGGTGGTGGTGGTGGTGGTTGTCCTTCTGTCCTTTGCTCTTGAAGAAGACCAAAATGACATCACTATGCTTGAGTAAAGATTCAATGAGTCTGACTGTGGCTGATCAGGCCAATACAAGTTCAGAATGCTCTACCACAGGTCGGGCACAAATAGTCTGTGTGAACATTTGAGGTGGATACACCAAACATGTGTATCCTGCGTTTCCTTTGAGCTGTTTCAATTCTGCTTTGCTCATAGAGCACAGCACCTTCTCGGATGTGGGAATGCCATGCTGAGCAGTCCTGTGCCAATGTCTCTCATGTCATACAATCGATTCCAAAGTTCTCGAGAGAGACCTTGAGAGTGTTCTTGTAACACTCTTCTGACCACCATATGAATGCTTGCTCTGTGTGAGTTCTCCATAAAATAGTCTTTTTAGCAAGGATACATTTTGCATTTGAGCAATATGGCCAGCCCATCGGAGTTGCACTCTCTGAAGCAGAGTTTGAATCCTTGGCAGTTCAGTTTGAGTAAGGAACTCAGTATCTGATACCTTATCCTGCCAGGTGATCTTCAGAATCTTCCCAAGACAATTCATTTGGAAGCAATTCAGTTTCCTGGCATGGCCCTGGTAGACTGTCCAGGTTTCACAGGCATACAACAAAGAGGTCAGCACAAAGACTCTGTGAACCTTCAGTTTGGTAGTCAATCTAGTACCCCTTCTCTCCCACACTTTCCTTCAGAGTTTCCCAAATACTGAGCTAGCTCTGGCAATGCATGCATCAACCTCATTATCAATGTGTACATCCCTGGAAAGTACACGACCAAGGTAAGTGAACTTATCCACAGATGGTCATCTACCTGAGAGCCAGTATGGATTCAGAAAGGGCTAAGGAACAGTCAATATGGTGTTTGCTGACCAATAACTCCAGGAGAAATGCCAGGAGCAGAACAAAGGTCTATATATGTTTGTAGATCTGACCAAGGCCTTTGATACTGTTAGTCATGAGAGCTGATGGAAAATTATGTCAAAATTTGGTTGTCTGGAGAGGTTCATCAGCATTGTATGTCTATTTCATGACAGCATGCTTCCCTGGGTTCTAGATAGTGGACAATGCTCTTCTGACTTCTCGCACCTTCATGTTGAGCTCTAGAGATACAAAGAAAGGCAAGGTATTTGCCATCAAGAAAGTTACCATCTAAAAGAGGAAGATAAAGGAAGCAGGAAAGCCAGAAGGAAAGTTATTGGTGGAGGGGGTGATGGAGAAGACCAGAGGTATACAGTGCAATGAAATATTTAGAGATGGCTGGCCTGGGGTTCTGGGAGGAGAGGTCTCCTCTCTCCAATAAGAAGAAGGAAGATGCCCCATAAATACCCTCTGCCAAAAAGAGGATATTTATGAAATGGGTAAATCAATAACTGTTCTTTGGGCCTTTTAAAGCCTTCTCAGTTTGGATCCAAGTCACCTATCTAGCCTTACTGCACATAATTTCCCACCTCCCTTCACTACATCTTTCTGCATGCTGTGCCTCATGCCTGCAATCTACTCCCTCCTCCCTATTGCTTCACCACTTTTCTTTACGTCTCAGCTCAGGTATCTCCTTCTACACAAGGCTTGTCTACATTCCCACCTTGACTCCCAATTACTAGTCTCCAGAATGTACCACATTTACTTTGAAAATGATTCTGTGTTCATATCTTTCTTGATAATAAAATTCTAAAAGTCAGAATGACTGGCAATGGCCCAGGATGGAGTGTATGACTTTGGCATCTTCAATGTCTTACCAAGCTCTCAGAACTGACCAAGCACCTGCTTCAGCTGTCTTCATAGTCATTGAAACAAACTGTTCTCGTCTTCCCATTCCATCAGGAAAAGTTTTCACATGCTTGGGGTAGACATCCCCCTACCTCACTAACAAGTTTGAGACCTGTCAGTTACCCCCAACCTGGTTTAGTCAGGTGTCTGAGACAGTTTGACCAGGATGCGGCCACTGCACATGCTACACCTTACTGGAGACACAGATGAGAAGGGTGAAGGTGGACACCAAAGATGGATGAGCTGTTCTGAAAAGGGCTCAGCAAGCCCTCACACCAGAAATGCTACTCCTCCCTCAACACCCCATACACTCCTTTTTAAAATATATAATTTAAACAAATATTTGATATTTAAATTATATACATTTTTATATTTTATCATTTGTTTTTTATGTATTATTTATATTTAATAATTATTTACTACAACTTAAAATATAATTGTGATAAAGGCCTGTAAACTAAGGTGGTCCTGGGTTGAGGCAACAAAGATGAAAAATATCCTAGTCCTTGCCCCTGAGAAGTTTTCTGTTCACAATGCATCTTCCCTTCCAGTTCCTCTCTGACCCTACTGGCCAGGCCTCTGAGCTACTAGGTAATAGCTTCTTCTACAATAGTCTAGCTAACCAAAAGAGTTGGCGATGCAGGGGCCGATCACCAGCCTTGACCATTACCTGTTCATAAATCAGTGTAATTTTAGACAGAAAGTAAGATAAGGGCAAAGAGCTGGGGCAAAATTTCAAAAAGGAGAAAACTTATTTTTCTGTTGGGGAAAATTTTATTTGTGGAAGAGTCAGCACCTAACATGAGCTTTGAAAGAAAATAAAAATTTCCCCAGGAGAAAGATATTGAGCAGAGTTCTGGTTCTGGAATCAGACTTCTGGTCCCCCTGAACTACAGTTTCTGAAATTTTAAAATGGGGAGGTTAAACTATATGGATTCCAAGACCAATCTCAACTCTCTATTTGTGACTTTATGATTGAATGAGACAAGGATGAAGTGCATTGTTGCTCTGTATGCAAAGATAGAAATGGGAGATGGCCAGTGGAGATTGGGGAATACCAAGTCATCTGATTTGGCTGGAATGTGGATTATAAAAGTCACATGAAAAAAGGTTGCAAAGGGAGTTTGGAATTCATGAGAACACCCTTAAAAGGCCCTGGCTAAAGGGTTTACATTTTGTCTTAGGAGTTGTAGGTAAGAGTGCCAATGTGGAGCATGGATGGAAGAGAAAATGAAGTGACCTGCACTCTGTCAATGTCTATTCATTTTACTCACTGTAGCCAATCCATTTACATTTCTGAGTATCTATATAGGTTTAGTTTGAATCTGACTATTGCTTTCCCTAGGTCTTCAAAAATCCTTCCTGAGCCAATCAATACTATAAATGTTCTAAATGGGTATCAGATATTTAGAGCTTTCCTGTTGCCTACCAGTCAGTGCCCACACATCGATTGAGGAAAATAGGTGGATATACAATAAAAATGTTTGCTGCCTGCAACTCAAGGACTATCAGAATTCTCCACCTTTAAAATCCAACTCAAAACACCCTAGATTTAAAGTTGGGAAGTACTTGAGAGGTCAGTGAATCAAATCACATATTTTAGAAACCTAGAGAGATTAAGCCACTTTACAAAAGTCGTTCAGGTGAAAAGCAGGAAAACTTAGGTCCTCTGATTCCACATTACAATGATTTTACTACCATATCACAATGTTTGTCAAAATTGATTCCTGCTGAATACCAGAAGTGTGACATTGAATTTTGAAAAAGTTCTCAGTGAAGTGAGGATTAAGAGTTTAGTAGTTCACTTATAGATTAACCGTTAAAACTGGAAGGCTCCTGATTTTACATACGAAGAAATGGAGATGAAGAGAAATGAAAGGAATGTTTTCCCATATATTTCTGTCAAGCTCCTACCATTTCTATAAAGCCCAGATGAAATGCCACCTGCTTCAGGAAGTGTCCTTGGATGTAATTGGTTACATCTTAATGATATCTATCTTTACCAGTTTTGAACTTCATATAGCATTTTGTATTGTCTTCTCGAAATCACTTATCCTATGAGACCATAAGTGATGGTAATCTGAGGGGCAGGATGGCTTTAGGGTGAATTTGAATCCTACGTCTGACAGAAACTAGCTGTTTGACCCTAGGCAAGTCACCTAACTCCTCAGTGCCCAAGAAATCTCTCTAACACTATAAGGTGAAGATGCATGACTATAGTGAATTGCATAAGGAATGAAATTACAGATGCCAGGCAGTTTTGGGAAGCTAACATTTTTGTGTTTCTGTCTTACACACCACCTAGACTGTGAACTCTAAGATTGGATTGTATCTTACTCCAAATCTGTATCTCAACCAGGACCTACAAGAGGGTGTTGCATCCAATAGGCATTTGTTAAATGCTTGTTCATTAAGTGAACCAATGAAGTGACCAAAGCCATGAAGCTCAAGAATGTGATCAATTGAGTACCCAAAATCAGGTCTCCAGACTGAATCTATTTTTGTTCTTATTATTGTCCAGTCATTTTCCTTTTATTTTTGGTGGGGCGGAAGAGGACTTGTGCTATGATTACACTGTTTTATTGGTATAGAGGACTGCCAGTGAGAAAAATTACTCCACCAATACATAGTGGTATTAGATTGGAAACCTATAGCCTTGCAGAATTGCTTAAAGTTAAGTCACTTGCCAAGGGTCAAAAAAAAAAAAACAGTATGTGTCAGAATCAGGACTTGAATTTAGACCTTCCTGGCTTGAGACCATATGTGTAAACAATATTAAAAACTGCTGATCTTCATTTGAACAAAAGGTAGCTTTTTTAACATTGCATTTGGAAACTTTCATGTGATTTTAGAAAATGAGAAAAAATAAAAACATGAGATTGAAAGCAAATAAATGTCTTAGCACAAAAAAACAGTGACTATAAAGAATTAACTCACCTCAGAATCCAGTTTTCTAACTGAAGAGTTGAATTAAAGATGAAAAATGAGTCAAACCCACCCTTTTCATGATGCAAGAATGAAAATACATTTTTCTAAGTTCGAGCCAGAAAGGAAAATGAACAGAAAATAGCTATAGCCTCACAGTGCCAAACCACGAGACAATTCAGTTACTTTATTTCAAAAATCAGTACATTCAATGTAAAAAGAAATGTTTGTTTGACATCATGGAGGCATTTCAGTTATCAAATTTCCCATTTTTCAATCAGATACATACCGAGACTGAAAATGAACTGGAAGAAGGGGAAAAATATGCCAAAGTGAAGGAAAGATAATTGCAGATTATAACCATTCCCTTGTTTGGCTTTTATTCATCTTATTGATATCTTATGTATACTTAAATCCCAAAACAGACAGTGCTGGCTTGTTAGGCTAGAGCACTCTGTTCCACTCAGTATCCCTACTAATTCCACGCTCATGGGTGAACCATGTCCAGTCCTGGAAGAGTCTGTTCTCAAAAGTGAAGGATTATACTCATCTTCTGGTAGTTTCTTGGCTTATTATTCCCCACCCTGGAGCACTATGGAAATTCATTTAAAATAAGGTTAGGTTTGGCTCATGCCTAGGGCTTCCCCAAAAAAGGGTAGAAAATCATCCAATATACAAGGTTAATCAGGTATAGGACAGCTATTTACTCCCTCTATACTTACCTCCAAGAGCTTAAACCACACTCACCAAAATAATTAGTCTGCACTGACAAAGAGCTTAAGCATAAAACAGGGACCTATAGCTCCTATTATACTGTCCCAGGAGGTTGATACTTAAAACGTCAATAATAGAATATTTATGGGACTGCTGAAAAGCCATTTTTGCCATCACCTTGGGTCTTCATAATCTGAACAACTTCCTCAGATTTTAAATATTTTAGCAAGTTAAGGAATAGTTGGGAATCATTTTCTTTGAGAAGGGTACATTTGTAGTAAACTGCTGCTGCCAGTGGGTTCCAACGTGGAGAATGGGAACTCTTTCTTGACCTCTAAAATTTATAACATTGGCTCCAAGAATGTCCCATTCCATGATCACAGTTTGGTCATCTACGCTCAGGAAACAAAACAAAAAGAGAAAGGGCAGTCAGATTGATGCTCTTAAACTGGGATCTGTAGATAGATTTCAGGGGATTGGTTAAATTGAGGGAAAAATACATCCTTATTTTCACTCACCTCCATTTGAAATTGAACATTTTATAAATGTAAGCAACCAACATTCTGAAAAAGGGTCCATAGATTTCACCTGACACACACACACACACAAAAAGTTATAACTTTTGGTCTAGAGGTTCTCTGAGGTCTCATCCAACACTGAAATCCAGTTATTCTGTAACTGGAGAGATGATTCCTAAGGTCCCTTTTTCATTTGCTTTTTTTAAGCTTTGAAACATTATCTCTGACCTGAGATTAAAAGATTAATATGTCTAAACATTTAGGGATTTAAGACATTCTGTAAATACTAGTCATCATTATGCTAGCTCTTGATCTGGAACACAAGCTCTAGATTTTCTGAAGGTTTTGTTTTGTTCCAGAACTATTTTCTCCTTAAGTAAAACTCCTTGCCAGACTCAGTCTCATCCACTGAGCTGGAATTTCTTTTGCTATATATGTGTAACTCTTTAAAAATAATAATAGTAATGCAGTGATTATGGATGGTGGAATAACAACGCTAATAATTTCAACCTTGGCAAGTCAAGATTGGAAAAGAACAAATAGCTATGTTTTTTTTAATTTTTATAGAAAACCCATGGCAATTTTCAAAATTAAAACGTCACAAAAACGGCAAAGCCTGTTCTCATTTTCTCATGTAAGAATGAACTCCAGCCTCTGCCTCATCAGTGACTCCCCCCACCTGGTATACAAGTGTTCTGTTTGGGGGACAGTTTGTGCTTGGTGCTTGGGCAATGAGTCCAGCACAGCATCACTGAGGAGATATGAAGCAGGAATTATTCATCACACGGAAAGGACACAGATGAAATTGGTTTAGCTTAATTGAAAAATAATTGCTTGCAACTGTAAATACTTGAATTCTGGAAAGAAGGCTCCCCAAACCGAAGTAGTCCTGACTTGTGTATATTTTACTATCATGGCTTTCAAATTCTCAGAGCTCTTGATTTTGTGTCATCAGAATCACGTCAAAAAGGGGCAATTAGGAAATTTTTGTAGGACACAAATCCCATGTAAGCATTTGCAATTCTCAATTTTTCCAAAATCCATAAACAAAATCCATTACAGTGGGCACTTAAATTGTTCTACCAGTGCAGATGCTAGCTTCTTGGCAACATAGTAGATGATTTTTAAGAACTACTGGGCCCCAAAAAATCCTTCCAATGACCAACCTGGAAATGTTGTTCAGTTATTTCAGTTGTGTCCAACTTTTTGTTACCCTGTTTGGGGTTTTCTTGGCAAGGATACTACAGTGGTTTTCCATTTCCTTCTCCAGCTTATTTTATAGATGAGGAAACCAGGGCAAAAAGGATTAAGAGACTTGCCCAGGACTACACAGCTAGTAGGTGTCTGTGGCCAGATTTGAATTCAGTTCTTCCTGACTCTAGGTCCAGTGCTCTAGCTACAGGATATTCCTAAAGTCTGGACACATAGGCAATTGACAGCAATGTGGAGTTACTAAATCAAGTTCACATGAATCTTGCAAGCACATCAACCTTTGCATCACAAACAATGGAAATTATATTGAAGATGTTATTTGTTAATATCCCAATTAAATAAAAATTTCATTCATTTCATTTCTTGAAAATATGCATATTTTCCTAAGTGTCTAGACATTAGGAACACCCTGTACTGCACCACATAGCTGCCCCCAACCTGGAAAATAGTTTCTCAAAATTTAATGAGGGTAGTTTCTAAACAACTCATTCTGGGTCCATATTTCAAAAAAAATAAAACTTTAAACTCCTTTATTAGGCATTTAAAACCTTTCACAACAGGCTTTCTTCCTATTTGTCCACTTTCTTACATATGACTTCCCTTCATTCCCTTTATGATGCAGCCGTTATAGCCTACTTGCTACTCCTCAAACATGATACCCCATCTCCCACTTCCAGGCCTTTGTACTCCTCACCACTGCCTCTTAGAATCCCTGGCTCCCTTAAAAATTTAGTTCAAACATAACTTCCTGTAGGAAGCCTTTCCTGGTCTTTACAGCTGCTAGAGACTTTCCCTTCTAAAATAACTTTCTGTCTACTTGCTATCTATCTTATATGCACCTTTTTATTTATGTGATTAATATAAATATTTATATAAATTAGAGGGGGTTGTCTCTCCCATTAGAGTGGAAACTCCTCGAGGACTGGGGATGTTTTTGCCTTTCTCTGCATCCCCAATACTTAGTAGAGTTACTAGAATAATGTAGGTACTTAATAAATGCTTTGTGATCGATTGAAGCATTTCCAAGTTGGTAGGTCCTTCTAGAGATTGCACTATGAGGCATCATCTTGGTCCATTTCAGAGACTGCCTTTCAACAGAGTTGAGAGAATATCTTTCTCTTCGTTTATTGAATACATGGATTCAAACCACTCTGACAATATTGAATGAAAGAATCATTACCCCCGTTTGCTACCATCTGGTTTGGCCTGACTTCCCCACTGGCTGACTTAGTATGATATTCCTATCTCAAAAGACAGTGTAGTAGCGTGAAAGAGCATTGAACTTGGAGTCAGCAGGTGTGAGTTCACATAGTAGACCCAATACTTCCTAGAGGTGTATTTATGGACAGATTATATAAACTGTATGAACTTCAGACTGCTCATCTACAAAATGGGGATAATGTTTGCACTGCCTACCTCATGTGGTTCTTTCACCAAAATCAGTCGATAAACATTTATTAAACACCTACAATATGTTATTCATTGTATTAAGCACTAGGTGTACACAGAAAAACAAAAGACACTCCCTGCCTCAAAGACCTTACAACCTAATTGGGGAGACAACAAACAGACACGCTATATACAGGTGTGTTGGTAAGCAAAATGGGCTCTTAGTACTTAGTTCAACCAAGTGCCCTTGAAGAGTTTGGCTTTTGTTTCCTTTGAGTAATTCAATATATTTCATTGAGTCTTATTAGGTGCTAAGCCCCAGGTCCTAACCCCTATTAGGTGTAAAACCTATGTGGGTGTGGAGTGGTAACTAAGGTGGGGCCCAAGGTGGGGCTAACTGAGGGGAGGTGCTAACTCCAGAGCCAATCATAGGAGCCTAAGTTCTGGTCATTCAGATGACGTTCATGACATCTGAAATGCTTTAAGAAGAGAAGACAGAGCCATTGGCGCAGGGCTCTCACTCATGATGGTGCTGATGTGGAGACTCCAGGCAGCTGTAGCTAAGAGCCCTCCAGCTTGTAACCCCGATGCTGAGACTTTGTTAAACTCTGGTAACTATGTATTGGGATTTGAATCAGACAAGGTCTGTCTGTCGATGTTTGTACTTTGTTTGTATTTTGTTCCAAAGTCCAGGGTACTGGCTTTTTCCCCAGAACTAAGTGAATGGTATTTGTATGCTGAATTAAAATAAGCTTGTCAACCCCTTAACATTGCTTTCCTTACTAAAGCAGATCAAAAGAACTTGTGCTTTCGCAGTGTGCTGGCAGCCTTCTTGTTGTTGGGCTTGTGTTGGTCTTTCACCCCCACAACAGCTGCTAGCCGAATTGTTTAAACAACAGGATACAGAGGAAATAATCTCTGGAGGTAAAGCACTAGAATAAGAGGGATTGACAAAGATCTCCTGTAAAAGGTGGGGTTTTATCTGGTATTTGAAGGAAGCCAGAGAAGCTGAGAAGCAGAGATAAGCAGGGAGAGCATTCCATTCATGGGGGACAACCAGAGAAAATTCCCAAAATTGGGAGATGGAGTGTCTAGTTCAAGGTAAAGCAAGGATGCCAACGTCACTGGATAGAAGATAATGCTGGGGGAAGAAAAATGTGTAAGAAGATTGAAAACATAGCAGGTAGGTGGACTAGGTTATGAGGGGCATTGAGTGCCACACAGAGGATTTTTTTTATTTGATCACGAAGGTGATAGCAAGCTATCAAGTGTACTAAGTGAGGAAGGTGACACGGTCAGACCCTTACTTTAAGAAAATCATTTTGACTGGAAAGGGGAAAGTCTTGTGGCAGGTAGACCAATCTTGCTGCAGATTATTTCAATGGTACAGCTATGAGATAATGAGGGCCTGTAACAGAGTGGTGGCAATATCAAAGGAAAAAATCTGGTGCATGTGAGAGATGCAACAAAGGTAAAATCAACAGACTTTGTCGACAGATTAGATATGAGGTGGGAGTGCAAGAGAGTGAGGAGCAGAAGAAAATTTGGAGGCTGGGAGGCTGGAATCATGGCATGCCCTAGAGAGTAATAGGAAAGTTCGGAAGGAAAGAAAATTTGGGAGGAAAGATAATAAGTTCAGTTTTGGACATAGTGAGTTCCATTTGTCTACAGGACATCCAGGTAACGATGTCTAAAGGGCAGTTGGACATGCAAGTCTGGAGGTCAGCAGACAGGTTAGAGCTGGATAAGTAGATTTGAGATTCATCAACATAAAGATGATAATTGAATCCATGAGAGCTGATGAGACCACCAAAGGAAATAATATACAGGGTGTCCCTAAAGTCTGGACACATAAGCAAAAATGCATATTTTGAAATATTTGGAATATTAACAGACCTTAGCCCCTTTGACTTCTTTTTCTGGGGTATGCTAAAGGAGAAGGTATACTCAATGAAAATCACAGATGCAACACACTTGATTGAATGATTGAGTGAATGTGCTGAAATTGACAGCAATGTGGAGTTATTGCATCACGTTCATGTGAATCTTGCAAAGCACATCAACCTTTGCATCACAAATGATGGAAATCATATTGAAGACGTTATTTGTTAATATTCCAATTAAATAAAATATGGTTGAAAATTTCATTCATTTCGTTTCTTGAAAATATCCTTTTTTGTCTATGTGTCCAGACTTTAGGAACACTTGTAGAAGGAGAAAAAGAGAGGGTTCAAGACAGATCTCTATAGGTCATTCACAATTAGCTGGCAAGATCTGGAAGAAGATTTAGCAAAGGAGACCAAAAAGGAGTGGTCAAATAGGTAAAAAGAGAAACAGTAGAGAGTAATGTCCTGAAAACCCAGAGAGAATAGTGTCAAAGAAGAAGATGGTGACCAACAGTGTCAAAGGCCACAGAGAAGACAAGAAGGATGTGGATTGAGAAAAGGTCATTAGATTTGGCAATGAAGAGATCATTCATCACTAGAGAGAACAGCTTCCATTGGATGATGAGATGGGAGGCCAGAATGCAGAAACTATAGACTACCACAACTCCCATGGATTTTTATCTGCTATCTCCCATACCTGAAATTCTCCCAATCCTCACCCCTGCCTCTTAGATTCACTGACTTCCTTCAGGCCTCAGCCAAAAATCTCCTCTTTGGCAAGGAGGTTTCCAGGGTCCTCTTTAACATTAACACTTCAACACTTTAACATTAACACTCTTCCCAGTAGGATTCTCTCCAATTCATCTCCTATATATTTTATTTAAAAGTAGTTGTTTGTAGGTTGCCTTCCCCTATTGGATGTCAAGCTTTTTGAAGGCAGGGAAAGTCTTTTGCCTTGCTTTGTAACCCCAGCGCTCAGCACAGTGCCTGGAATACAGTAGGTGCTTAATAAATTCTTTTTGATGTAATTTATTGACTCTTTACCTCACTCTACATCATTTCATAAATGTCTAAGTCTCTCCATGCCTACCTGTATGCATTATTTTTTGCCATTGCTTCTAGCACAGCAATATTTTATTGCATTCCTTTGCCATCCTTTCTTTAGCCATTCCACAATTAATGGATATCTATTTCATTTCTAGCACTTTTCTACCACAAAAGCTCTAACATAAATACTTTGGTGTTTTGGGGGACTTTATTTTTATCAATTACCTTCTTTTGGTGTATAACTGGCAGTGGAATCTCTGGGTTAAAGGGTATGGACATTTTAACCACTTTATTCACAAAATTAACTAATTGCTTTCCAGCTCCACCAATGATGCATGAGCATGAATCTTTCTGTCTTTCCACAACTCCTCCAATACCGAATTTCCCATCTTTCCTTTTGCCAGTTTGAAGTGAAACCTAAGAGCTATTGTGATTTGTATTTCTCTCAACATTAGTGAGTTAAAGCATTGTTTCGTATGGTCTCCTTGTTCTTACCAAGTTGTCTTACCTTGTCTTACCAACCCTTCTATATCCTTCAGTTTGAGTTCTTCTCCTCTTCAGGTCTTTTTTTTTCTGTGTCTAATTTTTTCTTCTCCCTCAGCTCAATTCCTTTTCCTTCATCTCAAATCTTGGCTGCAGATTATATCCACTGAATTATTTTGAAACCTAAGTAAGCATGTACTCAAAGAGGTTATAAACTTTAAGAAGCAAAACTACTGCCTATGGTACCTATAATGAATGGGGTTTGCCCAGAAAATGTTGTGGGAATGTGTATACAAATTCACAGACCAGAATTGCTGAAGACCTTTCATCACTGTCACCCAAAGAAATTATGGCCTCGAATTCCAAGGAAGAGATCTAAAGAGGAGTCATAGAACCATAGATTTAGAACTAGAAGAGAAACCCTAAATCTGTCATCACTGTCATTGTATGTTCGAGATACAAATTAATTGGGTCATCATGCTTCTTGCTGTAATATAAACATAAATTCTGTAAACATGAATTTAAATGATATTTGTGGGGAAGTTAAAAGTAACTTAATACCTATGATACTTCTCAACACCATTTATGTTAGTAAATACTATGAAATAACCTGTCCCTCAGCTCCTGTGCAGCTGTCTAAAAATCAAAATAACTCAATAATAATTATAGAACATTAGGATGTATTCAACAATTACATTTAATGCAATTGTCTTAAATGTACTGTTCCTAAAAAAAGCAAAATAAGATCTTTTCATGATGTATAAAACATGGCAGTTTTGAAAAAAAAATCCATTCTACCCACTGAAATTAAAACAATTAAGGAAAACAGTGACAGTTTAAGTAGTGAGAAAATAAAAACAAAAAGTAAAAATCCAACCCAGAAAATATAATCCACTATATATCATCAGGATTCACAAATCCTGGAAAATAATGACTAGAAATTTCACTTTTATGAATGCTTTAACTGAAGATAGCAATGTGATGGAAAGGGCCCTTCCTCTGAGAGATAGGTTTATGACCTCATTGCTTTATAAAAAGTGCTCTGTGGCTGAATCAAGAAAGGAATGACTTTTGACTTTCTAAGCAAACAAATTATCCATACTTCTGTAGGCTCTAACTTGCTAAGCCCTGTATGAATTTCACAGATCAACGTTAGGAGTCGGAGGCACTGAAAGTCTTTAGTGAAGAAGACCCCTTGGTAGGGCAGGAGAAAGGAAATTGCTTGCCCTTCTCCTCTAGCCCCCTTTAGCCATATAACTTTGAGGAAAGCTCATAAAAAATTAATAATGATGTGTTATGAAAATGCTTGTTTTATTCCATAAATTAAAAATAAAATAAACTTGAAGAAAAAGAACAAGCGACTGCATCATTTGGGTAGGACAGGTAAATATTTCCATATACCAGTATATGTGTGTACGTATGTATGTGTATACACACCTACATATGTATATACATATGTATAGAGAGAAATGTATATGTATAGTGTGTGTGTGTATCCTACCAGTATGTCTCTCTGGAAGAGCAAGCCTCCAGTTTATGGATTGAGCATACTTGGTAAATATTGTTTTTGTTATTCCATTTGAGTAACTGCTTTTGCTATAAGCTAATTAAATCTAGTGGCTGATTATTCATGGGAAACCCATTGGTTGGGCCTGGGGAGCTATAGTACTATGAGTGATGGATGACCCATGTGGTTAACCTAAATCTTGAGGTAGTAGCTACCACGTGGGGGCTCAATTCTCCAGTGAGACTACAAGGGGAATAGCTTAGAGAAATTGTTACACATGAAATTGAATATATTGAAACAGTTTCTTGAAAGAATATAGGCAGAATATATTGGAAAGACATTTTTTCCCAGGATAAAAAGATGCTTTTTATGAGCAAAATAAACTTTTATCAAAATGATGCTTCACAGAATCGTGGAACTGTGAGATGTAGAGGGGGCTTCATCGGCCATCCAAACAAATTCATCCCTGAAAGGAAGCCCCACTCTGACATATGACACAAGAGGTCATCCCCACTCTGTGTACACTCAGCTTTCCAGAATAGCTGAAATTTCCACTGCTGTTTTGGTTTTTGTTTTTTCTTCCTCTTTAAACCACTGATTAGGGGATTAGACTTCAAACCCAAACACCTGGTAAAAAGCTTCTGCTACAATTTTCCTGTCTTAATAACTTACCACCTCCAGGAGACTTCCTTTCTTTAGTCTCAAGACTACCTCTTCACCTCCCCTGTGGACTTGACCCAAATTCCCATCCATTTCACCCATTTACTCCACCCACAAATTCATTCTATCAATTAGTTCCCTTCTAGGAAGGTTCCACTTACCTGTTCTTAATTACTCTTGGCTTGACTTGCCAACTACCTTCTCCTTTTCCTTCTGGAGTCTTTCTCTCCTAATCCCACTGCATTATCTCCTTGATCCTCCTTAATCCTTTTATATCTTCCTTAATCTTTGATCCTGCTCACATTTAACCTTCTCTCACATAATCTGTAAGTGGAGTCTAGTTTATTGAGTCATTATAAGAGTCCACAAAAACCACATTTCCTGCAGCATTTGCACAGGGGTCAAGAATAGAAAATGTCCTGCTTTGGTGGAGTATGAAATCCAAATGAAAAAATCTGTATATTTCTCAACAATTGGTTTCACTTCTCATGGAACTTTCCTTTATGGTCCAATAAAGGCACATAAGTAGAATTCAAAAGGCAATTTTCAAAGGGCAATTGGTGAATTGACGATACATCTGGCAGGGCCAGGAGTGGGGAAAATGGCAACTTGGGAAAAGAGAGAAACATGGTTATGCTTACTCAGTACATTAAGGATATATTGCTTTCTTTTATGGAATATACATATACAAATAAATATGTAATATCTTTGTCAATTTTAAATAGCCTAATACAAAATATATACAAAGAAAAAATATTATTTGAACCTGAAAAAGTTCTAAAGATCAACACATGGAGAAGTTCAGAAGGTGGGGGAAGGTTTAGGGGGAAAAGATTATAAGTACATTTTTGGACAAGTAGAGTTTGAGATGCCTTTTCAAAACTTCCAACGGCTAAATGGTAATGAACAAAGGAAAAAGAGAGCCCCAAGGTTGTACTAGTATCCAGAAAAATCTTTTTTTAAGAAAATATCCAAAGGACATTTCTAAGACATTACACAAATTCACTTTGAGAGATTTCTAAAAGGACAAGAAAAAAGAACATCCCAGAATGAAAAGGCATAAATGAGTTGCAATCAGCATCTGCCCTAATGGAAAGATTATCTACTTCAGTGAAAATATGAATGCATCAAAGCATGGAAGCATAGGACTTTCAGACCAGGGATAAAAAATAGTGTAATGTTGAAATATTTACATCAGGGATTTCTTTTCAAAAATTAAACCCTTAAAAAGTAACCTTTATATTTTCTTTTACTATGAAAATAATTTTAATTGTGACAGATGAAATCAATCAGTTATCACTCTTTACATATTCTGAATCTGAAAACAAATTTGAAGTGAGCTTATGATACTTTGCAATCTCCCTTTTCTCTTCTGTTTTGAAATGCTCTTGGAAAGACTTGAAAGAAAATGACAACATATGGTCCACTGGTTTAAGCAAGGGTCGATAATGGGTGGGGGGAGGAGAGGGAGGGATGAAAGGGCAGGATAAATTATTAATGAAAATAATTTACATTTCCTTCTATATTTATCACCTGTCACCTTGATGAGTAATAGGCATGCCTCGAAGTAAAATGAAGTTCAAGGCTAAAGGACAATGTGTGACAAAGGAATTACTTGGAAAGAAAAAGACCCAGATTAGAACTGTATGGAGGCCCTTTGAAATATGCTTCCCTGGGTAGCAAATCAGATGTGTTCAATGACAGTAGGAGCACATTAAAATATATTAAAGTTCCATGTGCACCCCCAGCCTCCTTTCTGGCTTCTTTTAGTCAAAACAATCTGTGGACTTCAGGTCATTTAAAATGGAAATCTGGAATTTTCAGTTCCAAGTAGGGAGACTAGAAGTCTTTTTGTCAGCAATATTGCCTTATGTTTGTATAACAGTTTTAAAGAGCTTTCACATACATACAGACACACATACATCATCATCATCATTAACATTTATATTGAGCTTTACAGCTTGTGAAGTGGTTTACAGATGTTCTCTTGTTGAAACTCCCAACAACCCTGGGAGGTAGGTGCTATTATTAGCCACATTTTACAGATGTGGAATCTGAGGCTCAGAGTGGCTCACCCAGAATCACATTGTTAATGAGTTTCAAAGGTGAAATTCATTACTGATACCAACTCCAGTGGGTGTTTTCAATTGTTAATCATCTCTGTAATAATCATAATTATTAGACCATTGGACCAGCTAGATGGTCCATTGGATAGAGTCTTGGGCCTGGAGTCAGGAAGACTCATCTTCCTGAGTTTAATTCTGCCTTTAGACACTTCCTATCTGTGTGACCCTGGGCAAATAATTTAATCCTGTTTGCCTCACTTTCCTCATCTGTAAAATGAACTAGAAAAGGAAATTACAAAACACTCCAGTAGAAAACCCCAAACTGGGTCACAAAGAGTCAGACACAACTGAAAGCAACTGAACTGTATCGTCATCATCATCATCATCATTAATATTATTATTATTATCGTTTTCCATTTATAGCTCTTTAGGGTTTGCAAAGAGATATACATATATCACCTCATTTGTTCCACAAAGGAGTAAGGTGTCCTATTATTACTCTTATTTATAGGTGAAGAAACTGAGGCTAAACCAGGGAGTGAGTTTCTGAAGCAGGATTTCAACCCAAGCAGGGACCATGATTTTTGCTGGACACTAGCAGTTGCTTAATATATGATTGTTGAGTGAAAGAGATGACTAAGATCTCTTTAATTCCAAATCTAACACATTCTCTGACATGCAAACTACCTGACTTTATACCATCTCCATTGGGGATCTCATCAACTCCCGATGCAGATGATTGCCATATTTAAATATCCAGGCCTAGTCATCTGAGCTCCATTCCCACATCAGCAACTGGAGAATGGGTATATCAAACTGGATGGTTCCCACATAGACCCCTTTGCAATGGGCATCTTGTTTTCTTTTACCCCAAATCCACCTCTCTTCCAAACTTCCCTGTTACTGTGAAGGGCATTATCATCTTCCCAGCCACCTAAGCTCACAAACTCAAAGCTCCTCTAGTCCTCAAATTCACTCACTCCACATATCCAATCCATTACCAAATGCTGTTTATTTTCACAACATTTCTTGAATATACCTCCTTCTCACCACTCATACAGCTGCCACCCTCCTTAAAGACTTTTGCAATCATCTAACTAGCTTCTCTAACTTGTCTTTCCCCCCTCCAGTCCATCTTACACTCAGCTGTCAAAGTGAATTTTCTTACAGTAAAGGTCTGATCACGTTATTCCTCTGCTCAGTAAAGTCCAGTGACTCATCTGGAGGATCATATGTAAAGTCTTCTGTTTGCCACTTAAGGCTTTTCACAGTCTGACTCCATCCCACCTTTTTTCATATTTTCACACTTTTCTTGATCTTCTCACTCTCCTGTTTGCTGTCCTTCACACATGATACTCCATTTCCCATCTCCATGCCTTTGAACCTATGCCCTCTACCCCTCCCCCTGCCATCTCTGGAATGTTCTTCATCCTCACTTTTGACTCTTCACGTTCTTGGCTCCTTTCTAGATTCAGCTTAAACACCCCCTTCTGCAACTGTATAAATCTTCTTCTAGTCCCCTCATGCTCTTCAGCCCTTCTCTCTAAGGTTACTCTCCTTTTACTCTGCTCCATCTGAAATTAAGGTAAACTGAGGCACAAAGGTCCAAGCATGTTTGATTTATTAGTAATGAATGAATTTACAAATAAATAGAATCTCAGTTTCCTTAGCAAAGCTAAGACCTCAAGGTGGGGAACAATTACCTTTTTCATAGTTTTTAGAGAAGTGCAGAACAAAGAATAGGACTCTATAGGTGAGAAACAAGCTATGATTGGTTAGTAAGTAGGAATGAGGGGCTAGCAACAACCTCCTTCTTCCCTCCCATGACTAAGAAATGTTCATTGTCTGAGCCAACCTGCAAGGTTAGAGATAGTGGACCAGACCTGTTTGGATCACAATCCAGACATCCTTCAAGGGTACTAAATCTCCTTGACACAAAAAGGGTACTAGATTTCCTTGGCACAAAAATAGAGCAGTGATTAACAAGAGAACTGGATTTCTAAACCTAACTCATCACAGAACAGCTGAATTTATGAACTAAGTTCAGCTACAAAGAATCATGACTTGGGCAGTTTCAGGACAAAATGTATTAACTGTAAATAGGAGTGATTTAAAAAGACACAGAATCAATCTGATTATTGAATACTTATTTATTTAAATGTTACTTCTCCATCAGTATTAAGGAACTTGAGGACAAAGGCTAGCTTGGGGCCTGCAAGTGGCTAGTTTAACACCTCTGTCCTGTAGCATGAAAAAGAACCCCAAAATCATAGATCCTTATCTCCATCATAGGACACACACACACACACACACACACACACACACACACATACACATCTCTTGCAACCTTTTTCAATTGAAGGGAAGCACAATTCTCCATTCTGTCCTCTGATGTGAAGACAGTTGCACACTCCTCAATGACAGGGACTCACATCCCTGCAGGGATTTTCTTTGCTAAAGTGGCCTGCCAGCCACCATTAACAATAAAAGCCAAGGGCATCTTCCAGAGGGACCACTGAAATATGTTCCTTTGTTAAATAGGATTCATCCTTTATGAGCTCTGAAAATGTGTTCTCAAATAATTACCAGATTAATGGGAAAGAAGAAACATCTCAACTTGCCAAGGAAGGTTTTTCCTTTCTTAGTAGAAAGGAAAACTTCAGGAAGTACCTTAGTCAGTACAAGGAAGACTTTGACAGTAATCTCTGTCCTTGACCCACTTAGTCTGAACTGAAGTTTAATTGGTCTGTCTACAGAGCTATGAAAATTTTTAAAAAAATAAAGCTCCTTCTTATGCACTGTAAAAGAAAATGTATATATTTCTTATAGCTGGGAAAGAACATCTGGGCTGTTGCTAATGGCTGGCACTACAACCGAGCCCTGTCCTTGTTAAAACAGAGAAAACCACCCCTAATATCCCTTTCCAGATCTGCATTTAAGGGGAGCTAGAGAGGCCAAAACTATAAAAGTAAATAAGAGAGTGTAATCTTTACAAAATCCCAAAGATGTAAATCAATCCCTCCTCCCAAAATCCCCCCTTGATCAAAATGTTACAAACCTCTCAGCTCCTCTCAAGTGTCATGGAAGTGCTGACCAATTTAACAGAATTGAGACCTAGGGATGAGTCCAGTTTTTTTTCTTGGCCTGCAGATTTGAGTCGGGATTATTGTTTTCTGTTGATTATGAATGAATCTACCCCAGTATCAAATGATCAAATGACTTTTCAGGATGATTTGATGATCCAGATGTCAGTAGTAGGAAAGGTCCTGTTCCTAAGTGTTTAGAAATAAATCATCAAATACATGCTCAGATTTTAGAATAATCCTAATGGGGGGGGGGGAAGGAAAGGGCTCCATATTTCTTTCAATAATTTGACCAACTATTCCCTTCCCTATTTGATAATCACTTCACTAGCCCAAAAGAACATATGGCCACATGAGTAGATGTGAAACTTTCTAGCAAAGCTCTATACAGCAATGCAATGAACTTGGAAAGCCATTGAGAATCCTAAGATGGAAGAGCAGAGGCAGTGACTCTGAAAGGAAGGGAAATAGATCTGGGGGTTAGGAAAGTCTGAGCTGAAATATGCATCTGACACATACAAGATGCAATTATGAAGAAGTCAGTATAATCTTTAAACTGTACAAGAGTAGTGGATCTGTATTGATGAAGGGAGTTTCCATACTGGGAGACCCCACACCAATCAAATTATACTAACCCTTCCCCCTTGACTTCCATTTCAAAATCAAGTTACCTTCAATGGCAGCTGAGCTCCTTGAGAACAGGGATAGTTTTCATTTTGCCTCAGTATCCCCAGCATCTATCCAGTGCCTTCCTTTAATGGGTGCTGAGTAGCAACAACAACAACAATAATAATCACCATTCATATTGCACTTTAAGGTTTGTGAAGCACTTTACAAGCAACTAATTTAATTTATTTATGCTCTTATTTATACCATTTTACACTTGAGGAAACTGAGGCAGACAAAAGGGCAGTGATTTGCCAGGATCATCACACAGCTAGTAAGGCTCTGGGGCCAGACTGGAACTCAGGTTTTCCTGACTCTAGACCTAGAGCTCTCCGCACTGTGGAATCCCCTACCTGCTTCATAAGTTTGTTGAAGTGGGTCATAATTCAAGCTTCTCCTTCAATACCCCATGATTTTATTTTTAGTTGGTGTCTATATTTCCTCCAGCAACAGGGATTTGGATGAGTTAGTAGGTGGTTTTGCTGCATTTGAAAAAAATTATCAGTGTAGTGATGATGAAAATAACTCACATTTATATAGTTCTTTAAAGTCTACAGAACTCTTCACATGCTGTCTCATTTGACCCCCACAACAACTCTGTAAGGTAGGTGCAAGTATTACCCCCATTTCACAATAAGGAAAATTGGGTGGAGAGACGTTTTAAGTAGCCTGCTCAGCATCACACATCTAGTTAGTATGTGAGGCAGAATTTGAACTCAGGTCCAGCCAGCTCCCTATCTGCTACTCTATCTGCTACTCTACCTAGCTGCCATCAAGGATGACAATCTAATGATAATAAGGACCCCCTCCAAGCCCAATACATCATCTATATTGGAAAGGTAGAGGATTCCAATAGAATGCCATTGAAAGTGATACACATTGGAGACTACATATGATCAAGACTACTACAATAGTTAGGAAGGTCTTGAGGACAATTAGGATCTAGAGAGGTAGCTGATTGGTTTAGCAGTCCAGCCAGTGTGATGAAACAGTTCCTAAGAATCAAGAAATAATTGAGATTGTGGAAGGTTTCTGGCTGATTATCCCTGAATCTACTGTGATGATCAATATGGTACTTGACAGCAGAACAAGCAGGCCTCCTTCAGGTTTTGGTACTCCCAGAAGTCAAGATACATTGGAATCAATCAGAAACACCAATACCCTAAGTGATAAGATTAGTATCTACCAAGGCTCCCCACCCTTGCTATGTAGGTTAGGTTAGTTCTTTCCCTAAAAGGCAAGAAAGTTATCTCCAACATTTTATTGGTCCTAGAGCCTAAGGTTCAAGCCCTTTTGCAGTTGTCCCAATGGCCTCAGGTCCTTTTGAAATGGCTTCCGGGGAACTAAGGGAACTTCTTAAGAAAGCCATTCAGACTTACCAGATGTCTCAAGGATGCCTGAGTCACCACACCTGGCTGACCAGGTATGTTTTAGGAAGGATACTGGGGAGCCCAACTACCTGAACTAAACATGGTATCCTTAGTAAGCCTCCTTTCTATGGTATCCATGAGAATAATATTAACTGTTGAATGGCCTCCAAGCAGCCCATTTCATTCTAATACTAGACCCAGGGACCAGATTGAATTAGGGCCAGACCACAACACCCACCTATTAGAAAAGCATCATTGCAGATGGGACTTAGCACTAAACCAAGTAAAATCGACACGTGCATGAAATGATCTGAATAGCTGAAAACATTCAGTATGCACACCCTGAGGTCACTGACAATTCTTACTTAATGTAAACTCTAGAAATTATACCTAATAATGAAATAAATGACAGAAACATATCTGAAGTCTCAAATGGTTGTAGAAATGAGATGTCCATACTTAAGACTGCAGAGCTGAATATCTTTATCTGTTCTGGGTCCTGATGCAGACATTGCCCTCATCTGGTCCAGGGATGCACTAAGATGCCCATGCAACAACAGGAACTCCTTCTCTGAACCTCTAGAGTGTTCAAGGTTGTCTTCTGGCCAATGAAAGCAGGGAGGGAGGGCAGAGGAGACCAGGGTCAAGTCAAAGTGCTTCCTTGCCCCCATCCTGAATAGCTCCTTTTCAGAGGACTTAACTAAAATGGGTTTTCCTCATTTCTTCTTGGCTGGAATCCCTATCTCCCAAGTTTTATGCTAGTCTATTCCTGACCTAGTTTCCTGGACCTGGAGCTCAGGAAGACTGAAATTCCAATTTGGCCCCATATTAACTTTTAAACCCTGGGCAAAAGACCTAACCAAAGTCTGCCTCATTTTCCTCATCTGTAACACAAGGTTAATAATAGCATTTACATCCCAAACATACCAAAAGGTAAAATGAGATAATATGTGTAAGGTGCTCTGTAAATCTTAAAGTACCATATAAATACTGGACATTGTTGTTACCGATGCTGCTGTTGTTATTGTTAAGGTTGCAGTAGAAGTAGCAGCAGCAAAAGGAGGAGGAGGAGGAGGAATAAAATGTGACATTTTTCAGGGAGACCATTTAAGCCCATTTTGGTTCTGCCTAATATTGAATCCATTGCCATCTCTCCTAAATAAGAACTAGACCTACAATCTTAAAGGGATGGCTTATATGGCAGAGAATTAGCCACTGTGCCATACTGCCTCTGACAAACTTTTTTTAAGTCATCTTTTAGCCAAAAAAAGTTATTTTTTTCTCTTTTCCCCTAACTATTATGGTATAATCTATATTTAGTCTGAGAAAAGCACAAGGTAATGGCTTCATGTACCCAACTACTTAATTGGTACCGGAACAGGAACAGATGAGAGTATGTTTTCTTAGGCCAGGTGCAGACTGGCCCCAAATGCAAGCTTCAGATCTGGAATGAATGAAGCCAAGAGTTGAAAGAAAACAAAACCAAGCAAAACTCCTGTTTTACCATATATAAACAAATTCTAAGCAAAGGTATATGAATAAACATTCAGCAAGGGCACACAGGTGCAGTTGTCCAGCCCTCCTCAGCCTCACAGAAGGCACCCAGGTCAAGAACAACAGCTCTCAAGGGAACGAACAGTTCCTCAAATCCAGGGAGCTCCCCTTTCTTGTTGATACTGGTTTATATAAGATTTCTCAAAAGTGGGCTTTAGTGTGCTTAGCGTTTTGGAATCTGGAAGTGCTCATCTAAAGGCTAAAATTCAGATCAAGAAGTATAATCAACTTCACCCTTCTCGAAAGGACTGAGCAGAACAAATAGCATACAAGACATATTGGTAGAAAATATTTCCTAAAGGCATGTTTCTTTTTTAAATTTCATTTTATTATGAACTTGAAAAAACATCAAAAAACACAAACATGTCTAAAAACAAAGAATGGGAAGGGGGAGAAGGTGGCTATATAAGAAAACATAAATCTCTGTTTGGTGCAAATTTTTTGAAGTATGAATGAAATTTAACATACTAGTAGCAAAACTGCCATAGACTTAGAACTCTTCTCCCCCGTGCTCCCTTCTGATCTTCCTTCTCTCTTCTGTTAATTTTTAAAAATCTTATTGTTGTTCTTTCCTTTCTCTTTTTCTTTTTTTGGTGGGTAAGGGGGCATCCCTGTCACTCCCAGAGACCCCCAAAATAAAAGCCTTTTGTCGTAACACACAAGTAGTCAAGCAAAAACAAATCCACTCATTGGTTGTGACAATAAACGTATATCTTATTCTATACCTTTAGTCTATGAACTATGTACCAGAAGGTCAGAAGAAAGATGTTTTGAAGTAGGTCACAAAGGACTTCACTTCTGAGCCCTAATCCTGTTCCTTAGCATCACAAAATCTCAAAGTTATGAAGGAAACTAAACACAAATTCCCAACCATTGGTGATCCAGCCTTTTCTTGATGACAATCACTGACAAGATACCCATAATTCGCTGAAACAGCTTGTTCCAATTTTAGATGCCTCTAATCATCAGTATTTCTGTTTTCCTTTCATTGAGGTGGATTGACCTCTCTGAAATGTCCAACTATTGATTCTAGTTCCACTTTCCTGTGCCTCATATGGTGTGGTCTTCATTCCACTCACTATTCCAATGGTCCCACTATGGACATGTTCATTCTCCATTAAAAGAATCATAGAACCATAGACTTAGAACTCAAAACAGCCTTGAAAGCCATCTAGTCAATGCCATCATTTTAGATGAGGCACTGGAACCCAGAGACTGATATGCCCAAGGACATATTGGTAGTAGGAAAGCCTCCTATTTGGTCTCCCTATGTTAAGACCCTTCCCCAATGTAATCCATCCTCCACAATCACCAAAGTAATTTTCATAAAGCATTGCTCTGAGCTTCTCATCCCTTTACCCCAAAAAACTTCTGTGCTTTCCTATTACCTTGAGTCATATATAAATGCCTCTGTTTATATTCCTCTATATTACATCTTCTGTTTGGCATTTAAAACTCATAATAACCTGGCTCCTTTCTCCCTTTTCAGGCTTTCTGAACATTTGCACTTCCTCTTGCACTTGCAATCCAGCCATACTTGCCTTCTTGTACTCTGCATGACCAACACTCCATATTCCAACTTTTTACTGTCTATCCTCAATGCCTGGTATCTACTCCATCTTCACCTCTGTTTCTTGGAATTCCTGGTTTTCTTTAAGACACAGTTTAAGGGACTTCTTCTAAATCAGTACTTGTAACCTAGGAATCTGGGAACCTTTTTTAAAACAAAATTTGATAAACGTATTTCAATATAATGCCTTCCTTTATAATCCTATGTGTTTTATTTTTTTATTTTAGACAAATACTAAAACTTAAATACATATTAAGAAAAGAAAAAGAAACATTATGAACATAAATATAAAAGAAAAAAGAAAAACACACCATGTGCACAGCAAAACATAGGAGAGGATTCAGAATATGTAGCAATAACTCTCCATTTCAAGAAAGCCTATATATTAAATACTGTGTGTTATGTTGAAAGCTGGCCATCTTTTCTTTGCTTCCTGGTAGGTTTTTTTTCATTCTCTGCTGTATGCATTTTACTTTGTTCTTTTTCTATGTGTTTTATTTTATGCATTTAAAAACATTATTCTAAGAAGGGGTCCATAAGCTAGGGGGTTAATGATCCAAAAAAAAGGTTAAGAACTCTAACTCTATATTCAGAAGCCTTTCCAGATTCCCCCTGGCAGTAACTGGTGCCTTCCTTCCCATAGCTATATTGAATTCATTATGTAGACTCTCATATGTACACATTGCAATGGAAGCTTTTTGAAGGCAGGGATTGATTCACTTTTGTCTTTCTATCTCCGTGGTAAACATTTAATAAATATTTGTTAGTTGATTGATTGAAGGAACAAAAGCTGGGGTTCCCAGGTCCTCTGACTCAAATTTAACACTTTCTCCAACATACGTAAAGCTAGGAATGTAAGGAGTTTAACATAAGAATGTAGACTGAAGTTAAATAAATGGCTATCTATCTTTAAAACTATACAATTATGGACCACAGAATCATGGACTCTATCCTTTCCTTGACATCAAATAAAAACTCAATTAAAAGAAAGAAATAGAAACATCCAGTAAATTTATTTATATGCTATAGATAGTATCCAGTTGATCAAGCATTTTGAGTGTTTAAACTCTATGAAGGAAGGAAGCACAGAATCTAGTATAATCTCAGACAGCTAGAATACACACAATATGTATTTATTTAATGAATGTATGGAAGAATTAGTATGGTCAAGCTAGCATAAGTGAATAAACAATCTCAATTTTCTAGAATTTCTGTGAAATTAAAGTTCTTAAGATCACAGGACCAGAAACAGGAAGGTATCTAAGAGATCATCTTTCCTATCTCTCTCCCGCTTCATCTTACCTAAGTTAACCATGAATCTTAGGACCAACAATTTGACTCTTTAGTCTAGTTGAACCAGAATTCAATTCAGGGGGGAAAGTGGAAAAAAGGTTCAACTATTAGTCTCCGGGAGTGACTGGTTGTCAGAATAGATGCGTATTTTCCTTCCATCTTCTTTATTTAAAAAAAAATCCTCATACTCTAAAGGCTAGAAGAAAAAATGGTTGAGAGAAAAACTGAAGATATGGAATGAGATGAGTTATCTGTCAGTCTGTCAAACATTTTTAAGCACCTACTACGTGTCAGGCACTGTGCTAAGTAATGAAGATATATTTTTTGCCCTCAAGAAGCTCATAGTATATGCTCAATGAAACAATGTGCAGACAAATATATACAAAGCAAGCTATATGCAGGATAAATAGGAAATGAGATGAAAATCATTAAATTTTAAAGAGTTTGGTTAAGGATTCCTGTTTAAAAACTGGGATTTTTGTTAAAGGAAGCCATGGAAGCCAATAGGTGAAGATAGGTAGTGAGCATTCTAGGGATGAGGGACAGTTAGAGAAAATTCCCAGAGCTGAGAGATGGAGTGTCTTGTTCGTGTAATGGTAAGGTGATCAGTGTCACTGGATCAAAGTATATGTGGTTGGGAGTAGAGTGTGAGTAGGAGACGGGTTTTGAACACCAAACAGAATTTTGTATTTTATATCATTGGGGATAAAGAGAAACTAGAGTTTCTTGAATAATATAATTGGACCTGTCTTGCAGGAAAATTGTTTTGGTAGCTAACCTAAATAAATTCAAGCTTTCCAAGCAGTTTAGGAAAAACTAGGAATAAACAAATAACTTCCACCATATTTCAAGATAAGGTCAAAATAGATAAATTATTTAAACCAAAAAGGTGATATAAATAAATTAGGGAACCATGGGAAAATTTACCTTCCAATTGTATGGATAAGGGAAGAGTTTGAGACCAAACAGGAGACAGAGAGAATCACAGAAAGTAAAATGTATAATTTTGATTAAATGAAATTGAAAAGTTTTTTACAAATAATACTAAGGTAGGCAAAATTAAAAGGAAAACAAGAAAGTGGGGAGAAATTTTACAGCAACTTTCTTTGATAAATGTCTCAAGCATATAAGGAATTGAGCCAAATTTACAAAAATATGAGCCATTCCCTAATCAATTAATAGTCAAATGATATGCATACGCATTTTTCTGAAGAAGAAATCAAAGCTATCCCTAGTCACATAAAATGCTCTAAATTACTATTGATTGGAGAAATACAAATTAAAACAACTCTGATATACTGCCTCATACCTCTTAAGTTAGCTAACGGGACAGAAAAGGGAAAAAAAACAATAGAGGAAAGGAAAACAAAAGAAACAAAAGGAAAACAAATACCAGAGGGAATGTGGAAAAATTAGGATGCTAACATTTTATTGGTGGAGTTGTGAACTGGTCCAACCATTCTAGAGAACAATTTGGAACTACGCCCAAAGGCCTATAAAACGATCTACCATTTGGCCCAGCAATACCTCTACTAGATCTGTGTCCCAAGGAGATCAAACAAAAGGGGAAAGAACGTATTCATACGTTGGTGGCAAAGAATTGGGAATTGAGGGGATGCCCATCAGTTGGAGAATGGCTGAACAAATTGTGATATATTATTGTGATGGGATACTATTATAAGAAATAGTGAAAAGCATGATTTCAAAAAAACCTGAGAAATCTTATACGAACTGATGCAAAGTGAAGTGAGCATTGTACACAGTAACAGCAATATTGTAATGATGATGAATTGTAAAAAGCCTACCTTCTCTGACCAAGACAAAGATTCAAGACAATTACGAAAGTCCAATGATAAAAATTCTACCCCCTCCTAAGAGAGAACTGATGACCTCTGAGTGCAGATTGAAGCACACTTTTAAAAAATTTCTTTATCTTTCCTGTTTTCCATGTATATGTGTATGTTTTCTTTTGCAACATGGCTAATATGGAAATATATTTTGCATAACTTCACAAGTATAATCAACATCACATCACTTGCCTTCTCGATGGATGAAGAAAGGAAAGAGGGAGGGAGAAAATACGGAACTCTATTTTTTTCTAATTTTTATTTATTTTTAATAATATTTTATTTTTCTTAATAGCCTGTAAAGACAATTTTTAACATTCTTTTTAATGTAAAGCTCAATTTAAAAACATAAATATTAATAAATTTTAAAACATATTTGGGAAATATTTGATTAAATAAATAAAATATATTAAGTGAAGCTTTCCAAACTAAAAATTGTACCCTTAAAATACTTGAACATGTCTGGGATCTCTGAGGAATCTTTGAGAATGAGTGGGGCAGCTCAAGGAGGCAGAACACATAAACAATAAATTGACTAATTTGACATTAATTGCTGGCAAATTCCTAAAATGGATTATTGATCACTGTCGTGAGCGCACAAATTTTATGATGATCATTGGTGGGTCAGAACTGGTTTATTAAAGAGCAAGTCAAGACAATGGAAAATATTGTCCTTAACAGGGTTATATAAAGGAGGGCTGAAGATAGAGTATATCACAATTTTCAACAAGGCACTTGACAAAATTTCTCATAACTTTTTGTGGACAATATGGATAGATATAAACTAGTTAATGGTACAGTTCTTTGTAACTAGGTAATTGACCATCCCTGAAGGGTGTAGATTCACAGTTTGATACCCATCTGAATGATCATCTCTAGTGGCTTCATAGAACTCTTTGTCCCCAATCTTGTCCTATCTGTTATTTGTTCTTCATCAAAAATTTGCATGTGACATCAATGTAAAATGAAAGGGTGATGGAACTGGGATCCAAAAAGATTTTGACAGATTGGAAAAAATGGACTGAACCTAGTATAATTTAGGTTCTCTACTACAAACATGCTACAGTGGCATGCTAAAATAGAAAATTAACTGGACCTGGAATCAGGTAACTAGAACAAGGTTTTATTCCTGACTCTGGCATGTGTTGACTATCCATAAGAGAGTGGTTGAGTCACTTAATCTTTTTTTATCTAAAGAGGAAACTCAGTTTCCTGTTCAAGAAAATGGGGAGAATCATACTTTCATCGCCTACCTCATAAGGTTCATCTAAAAAAAGTATGCTATAAACCTTAATGTGCTCTCTACATTTGTATTGCTATTAAGAGAAAAAAAAGAACAGGAAAGTTAAGAATATGTCCAGCTCTGCTTTTTTCAATGCTAAATTTAATGGAGAAAGAAAGTCTTGGCTTCTCTCAGAAACTTTTTTTTCTAAATTCTGAACTTTGGATTTCCACCCAGTACAGTAATTTAATCACAACATTATAACATCTTTGTGAGAGAAAAAAATTCCATTTACTTTTCAGTTCTTTTAAACTTCATGCAGATATATTTCTTAAGACAACTTTCAGAAATTATATTGTGGATAAAAATGGAATGTGCTTTCCAGTCCTACAGATGAAAAAACATAACCTACGAGCTTATGGATATTATATTTTATTTAAGGTTGTATTCTGTTCCTTCCAGGATCACATTCGTCTGGATAAGAAAGATGAGAATGAGGTTTTTACAAGAACAAAAGTCAGGTGACCACAATTTGTCTCAATTGAATTCAACAAACATACATCAAGGCCATACTCTGTACTGAGAAATGATTGTAATAGGGGTCACCACAAATGCAAAGAGGTAAAATTGTAGTCCCTCAAGATGAAGGTCCTAGATCCTCTCTCTGGCTCATTTCTTACCATCACCCCTCCACCTACTGGTAACTCTTTATCCTTTTTTGGAAATCAGTCATTGCTAACAAATAACTTAGGCCTCATATAATTATAACTGAAAGCAAAAGAGTTTAATTAAAAATATGATCATTTCATCAGTAGCATCCCTGCCAACATCCAAGGCAGCACTTCTTCTGCATCAGCCCCCAGTTCTACCTAGATCAGGAAATGTATCTTCTTCATATAAGCCTCCCAACTCCCCCTGTCCTTGCATTTTCCAGAGATGGTGATCACTATCACTGTTCAGGCCACTCTGTGGTGAAGAGGAGTTTCAAAATGCAGGTGAGGGGAAAAAGGAAGGAGGAGTGCAGGAACCCTAGGGATGGCCTGGCTCCAGGTTCAGACAGCCCTGCCCTGATCAGATAGATAGTAACAACCCATGTCTAGGTTTGTAATCTCAGTGTGAACACCAACTGTTCACTTTCCTCACTCCATATATTTAGACCATCATCAAATCTTACTATTTCTGCCACCACAACATTTCTCACATCTGGATCCTTCTCTCTACTCACAAAACTATCACCTTAATTCAGGGTCTCAATTATTGCAAAGTTCTCAAAATTGGTCTCCCTGATTAAAGGGTCTCCCCTCTCCAGTCCATCCTTCACACAGCTGCCAAATTTATTTTTCTCAAGTTTGAAACTTGAGAAAATGTGTAATTTTCCCACTCAAGATCAAATATAAACTCCTCTGGTTAGCTTCCAAAGCCTTTCAAAACCTGATCCCAACCTGTTTCCCAGCCTTATTACATATTACTCTTCATCCCACAATCTGGGATCCAAGATTATTTGTCTTCTTCCTGTTCCTAACACATGGCACTCCAAATCCTCTCTCCATGTCTTTGTACTAACCACCCCTCCTACCTGTCATGTAGTCCTTGATCCCCTCAGCCTCACAAGGATCTCTTCCTTCAAGTTCCACCTTCGGTTCAAGTACCACTTTCTATAATCTATGTGCTCCCCAGAACCCAGATGCTAATGTCATCCATCTCTTAAAACCTTGTATTTATCTTATAGCTATATAGTTATCTTATAACTAACTATACTTGTTGTCTTTATATTTATTCTATATATAATCATGTAGGTACTTATTGTCTTCCCCTTTAGAATGTAAGTTCCATGAGAACTTTGGTATTTGCAACACACACACACACACAGAGAGAGAGAGAGAGAGAGAGAGAGAGAGAGAGAGAGAGAGAGAGAGAGTTATGATAGAAAGGTAATTTGCCCCATAGGAAAACAGGAGTAGAATGGGATAAGAGAAGAGAAGAAATAGGTATGATGAGAGGGGGGAGGGGGAGAGGGAGGGGGAGGGGGAGTTTAAATAAGGAGCAGGAGTAGAATCTAATATGCTGCAGGTGAAGTAAAAAAGGCAGGGATAGCAATCATGATCTCAGACAAAGCAAAAGCATAAATAAACAGAATTTTAAAATATAATCAGGGAAATTACATTATGCCAAAGGGTACCATAGACAATGAAGTAATATCAAAAAAATTTTACACAAATTTCTCTGATAAAGGCCACATTTCTCAAATATATACTGAGTTTTGAACTGTCAAATTTATAAAAAGAAGAGCATTCCCAATTGATAAATGGTCAAAGGATATAAACAGGTACCTCCAGAAGAAGAAGTCAAAGCCTATCTATAGTCATATAGAAAAGGCTCTAAATCAGTATTGATTAGAGAAATACAAATTAAAGCAATTCTGAGGTACCACCTCACACCTCTCAGAAATGACAAATTCTAGAGGGGAAAATAAATACACTAATAAACGTCTAGTGAAATAGTGAACTGGTACAACCATTCTGGAGAAAAATTGGGAACTATGCCCAAAAAGCTCTAAAATTGTGCATAGCCTTTGACTCAACAATACCATTATTAGGTTTGTATCCCAAAGATATAAAAGAGAAAGGAAAAGGACCTATATATGCAAAGGACCTAATATATTTATTTATAGGGCCCTTTTTTTGTGCTAGCAAAGAATTGGAAATCAAGAGGATACTCATCAACTGGAGAATGACTGGACAAATCATGGCATATGATTGTGATGGAGTACTATAGAAATGATGAAGGAGGAGGTTTCAGAAAAATATTGGAGGATCTATATGAACTGATGCAATATGAAGTAAGAAGAACCAGCAGATTATTGTGCACAGTAACTGTAATGTTGTAATGATGATACGACTGAAAGACTTGCTCCTCTGATCAATACAATGATCCTAGATAATTCTAAAGGACTCGTAATGAAAAAAGACTCTATAACTCCAGAGAGAGAACTGATGAACTCTGAGTGAAAACTGAAGTATATTTTTCTCACATTATTCATTTTTCTTGTTTCATTTTGTTTTTGCAACATGGCTGATATGGAAACATGTTTACATGTTTTTGTGATTTCATAATTTCATATGCATAATTGATATCATGTCATTTGCCTTCTCACTGGGAGGTTGAAAGAAGTGGGAGATGCTTTTGAACTCAAAATTGTAAAAGAATGTTAAAAATAAATAAATAATAAATTAGAATGTTAAAAAAACAAATTTTATTCTGAGAAGGGGTCTATAGGAGTCCGCCAGTCAGCCAGAAGGCTGGCTCGCTCTCGCTCTCTCTCTCTCTCTCTCTCTCTCTCTCTCTCTCTCTCACTCCCTCCCTCCCTCTTCATCCTCCATGTGTGTGTATGTGTGTGTGTGTATTTATAGTCCTGAATCTACATTTCTTTAAAATATTAAAAGTTGAAGGTGAGGGGTGGGGTGGGGTAGAAGAAAAATGAGGGGAAAATATTTTTTTTTAATTTCTTTATTTATTTTTAGTTTACCACACACGGTTCTACAGTTTTGAGTTCCAGATTTTCTCCCCTCCCTTCCCCCTCCCTCCCCAAGATGGCATGGAATCTCATATAACTGTCATGTATAACTTCGCATCGAATTAATTTATGCACTAGTCAAGTCGCGGAGAAGAATTTTGACCAATGGAATGAATCATGAGAAAGAAGAAACAGAATCAAAAAAAAAAAAAACAAAAAAAACAAAAGAGAAGCAAAAAAAAAAAAAGGCGAGCATGTAGTGCGCCTCGATCTGTATTCAAACTTCACAGTTCTTTCTCTGGATGAAGATAGCATTCTCCATCCTGAGTCCCCTGGAGTTGTCCTTGCCCCTTAGGTTGCTGAGAAAAGCGCAGTATGTAAGGGTTGGTCCTCACGGAATCCATATATCTGTGGCTGTGCACAACGTTCTCCTGGCTCTGCTCCGCTCACTCAGCATTATGTCGTGTAGGTTTTTCCAGGTTGTTATGAAGTCTGCATCATCCCCATTTCTTATGGCACAATAGTATTCCATCACCTTCATATACCACAGCTTGTTCAGCCATTCCCCAATTGATGGGCATCCCTTTGATTTCCAATTCTTGGCTACCACAAAAATTTTAAATGTTTAATTTCAATATTTAATATTTTCCAAATAAAACCTAGGGTGTTTTAAATTACATATTCAGTTTCCTAAAATGACAGGGGACTCAGTAGAAATAAATAAACTTGACCCATGAAAAGAGACTGGATAACTTGACAGTAAAGTGCAGAAACAAATGAAAAACATAGATAGCAGTCTTGATAGTGTTCTCTTAAACATTTTATGGGATTTTTTGCCTAGTGCATGTAAAGCAGAAAGTGATGACTATAGCACTAATTAAGATATTTATTGAATCAAGTAGGGCTTTCAGTTGCTTTTTTTAAAGGAAATAACAGCTTTTTGTTTTTCCTAGGAAGGACTCTTTCAGCTTGACTTTGTCTGAAGGGTAGCTCACTAAATGGTTCTATTAATTGATGTGCAACTCTTCTGTTTTTCCTTTGGGAATGATTTACAAGATGTAGAGTGCTTAAATCTATCTGTAAAGATATGTTAAATGAAAAGATATGCCCCAAAAAAGTATAAGTCCAACCTAGGAAACTGTATTTAATAAAAGAACCCAGACTATCTAAGTGTTCATTTCAACTTGGTGGTTTATTGTTTCACAGAATTACATTGGTTTGAGCCAAACAGAAAGTCAACCTTATGCGGCCAACTTAATCATAATTTAAGGGAATCATCTACCTCGAGGCAAATACATACAAGCAGCACTTATTCTGCTCTTAGAGAATGCATTTCATATTCACCTATTCCTGAATCAAGATGTATGCTTTCTCTTCAGATAGGAAAATATGAATGCTGAGTGTGGCTAACTGAATAAAAGTCTGTTTTCTCAACCATGTTGTTTGAATGGAAAAGACTTCTCATCCAAGCAAGTGGCCAAATGTTAAGCAGTAATGACTGAAAAGGATTGTACAATGGATGGGATGTCCAACCTACCACCCTTACTCTCTCTTTTTTTTATTTTGGAATGTCCCAGTGGATGATTCCATCCTTTATTTCCTACTTTTAGAATGCAATGAAAAGATATTATAGGGAATTAAAAATAATGGATTACACCTGGTGGGGAGAGCACCAGTTTGAAGGGTTAAGTTGTTTGTGAATATTCCGTAAATATTTCACTAGAATATTACTTACATAAATACTTACAAAGCAACTGGCAATTCTGCATTTTGATATAAAAATTTTGTATTGTTTGTACCATATCCTTTTTTTTAAGGAGTTATTAGATGTATTATTAGGGAACCTGATAAGAGAACCTTAGCACCTGATTCCAGGTGGTGCAGTGGATAGAGTGCTGGCCCTGGAGTAAGGAAGATTTGAGTTCAAATCCGGCCTCAAATACTTACTAGCTAGGGGCACCCCGGGTAAGTCACTTATCTCTGCTTGCCTCCATTTCCTCATCTGTAAAATGAGCTGGAGAAGGCAATGGCAAACCACTCCAGTATTTTCAAGAAAACCCCAAATGGGGTCGCAGAGAATCAGATATAACTGAAACGCCTCAACAACAACAAACTTCTTTCATTTCACAGATTTCTTAAAATGTACTCCAATGTGACAAAAGAGTATATTTTTCGTCAAGGTGTGTGTGTGTGTCTGTGTGTGTGTGTGTAGAAAAGAGACAAAGAGAGTCAGCGAGATAGAGAGACAGAGAGAGTGAGAGCAAATATGTGTATCTCAGTGCGATGTATTTGCTTCTCTCTGAGCCATGGCCCCACACTGAATTCCTAACTTTATCTGCACCATCATGAATTGTGTTCTGTTGTTCACAAGAGAGAGTTATGGTGGGAGCCTGTAATAGTAACACAGTAGCACAATTACTACAACAATACATCAAAGCCCAGGCCCTACTGATGGTAGCTTAATGGAATCATTTCTTTAGATCACGGGGTTCTTAACCTGGGGTCTAATAACTTTTTTTTAAATGGCAACTATATTGCAGCATAATTGCTTTCCTTTGTTTTCCTACATATTTGATTTCATACAATTAAAAAGTATCCTGAAAATTGATGAACGGGATTCATCTAACTGCCAAAGGGGTCCATGATACACAAAACGATGAAGACCCTCTACTCTAGATGTACGAGTCACATTCCAAATGTTGTCATGTATTAGGAAGTTTCCACTTACTCTGCTTGGCCCTAGAAGGAAGCACTAGGAACAATGGATGGTAGAGAAGAAAGAGTTCTAGTCAAAGGACTTGGGTTCAAATTCCACCTTTGAGACCTGCTGCCTGGGTAACCTTGAGCAACCTTAGGCCTCAGTGTCCTCATCTGTAAAATTAGGGAGTTTTACTAGGGGACTTCTGAGGTTCCTTCCTGCTCTAGATTCTCTTGGTCTAAGGAAGTCAATTTGAGTTTTAAGTTGGGGGGAGGAACTCCCTAAGATTTAGAGCTATGTAAAAGTGACTATCTTGGGATGGAGAGAGTTCCCCATCTCTGGAAGCCTCCAAGCAAAAGCTGGATCTCCATTGGCTAGAAATCTTGTAGAAGGGATTCCCATTGAGTAATAAATGGACCTAGATACCCTCAGACCCCTTCCAATGCAAAAACCCTGTGATTTTTAATTTCTACTCCATTCATATCTATTGTTGCTTCCTAAGACAACAGTATGGATGTACCTATTATTCTAACTCTTTTAGATTTAGGTATTTTAGCCAATGAGAGTTTGTGTCAGATTATCTAGCTTCCTGATTCCTTTAAATGGTTTACTCTTCTGGAGACTAAATCCATCCATCTTGATGGACCTCCAGTGAGAGCCAGGACAAGGAATGTGTATATCCTATACAAGGATGGGAAATCAAGCCCTCCCTCACCACCGCTTGGGTTATGGAATACTGGAACCTTTCAGCCTTCGCTCTAACACATGTGCCTTGAATTTTCACACAATAAATACTTGCATGCCAAGGATTTTCTAGCATTAAAAATATGTGCATTTTTAAAAAGCAATGTAATGAGACAGCAGGACTTTTCACTGGCTAAGAATGAGAACCCAAGATGTTGGACTTCTCTATTAACAGAGATCTAGAACAAAGACAGGAGTGGAGCAAGGTAGGTGGAGAATGTTGGCCTTAGGTCTTTAATTTACCTTTTATTCTGGCTCAAATTCATTTTCATGCTAAGAAACAGTCTTGTGGTATAATGCATAGTACTGGGCCTGGAGTCAGAAAGACCTGCATTCAAATGCAGCCTAAGAGACTTATTAGCTATGTGATCCTGGACATTTAATCTCCATCTGCCTCACTTTCCTTTTCTGTCAAATGAGAATAATAATAGCACTACCTCCCAGGATTGTTGTGAGGATCAAATGCGATAACATTTGTAAAGCATTTAACACAGTACTTGGCACATAGTAGTCACTATATAGCTATCATTTTCATCATCATCACCACCACCATCATCATCCAAATTGGAATTTAGGGATAATTACCTCTAAATTAGTCATTTATACTAGAGTAAAAGAGAGAAAAACTTCACTTAGCTAAGTAACTCTCCTCCTAGCATTTGTTAGCAAGGAGTGGTTGGTGCCTTTTCAGCAGAGCTCTCAGAGTATCCTTATTAGGTCTAGGTGCTAGGTCCTATACTCTAGCATCCCAGAGCTGAGCATCAGTGAGTTGTCCTGAAGAGAGGAGCCTCAAAGGTCATAGCTTGTTTGCCTAGCAGCCACAGTCACCAGCTACCATGGGGATCAGCAGGGAATGATCAGATGAGTCCATGTGCCCAGCACATGAGACACTATTGGAGACCAATGGAACAACCCACCCAGCACACACCACACCCAGCAGGAAGCCGGATTCATGAGAGCAAGATGAAGACATTACCAGAAGACAATGCAGGAGTCATGTGCTGTCCTCATATGAGTCCTGGCCATTCGTGTAATTCTAGGTGTATGTCCCTCTTGCCTGTTAGTATCCACTGTCTCCACTGATGGTACGTATTATTGTAAAAAAAAAAAAAAAAGCTCTAGCTTTATGGGGGAGGAGGAAAATAAATATTCTTTTCCAACATCTCTTACTATTCCTTTTCTCTAGGTGTTTTTGCTTGAAACTAATTGGGCCCTTTAATTAACCAGAGGTAAGGTAAACATGATAGCTTCTTCCTTAGCTTCTTCATTTTAAGAGCTCAAGGTACCTGCAGAGTACCTTAAGACTAGAGTACTCTTAAGACCACATACGAGGAGGGGAAGTGCTACAGAAATATTAAAAAGGATCCTTTTTCTCATTCTAGACAGCTACTAAAGTGATTTTCCTAAATCCAAGGTCTGAACAATTCACTCCCTTATTCAAGAAATTCCCTTGGCTCCCTATGCCCTCTAGGATCAAATATAAATTCCTCTGGCATTTAAAGTCCTTCACAACCTGGTTCCAATCTCCCTTATCATTTCCCCTTTCTTCTCTCTACAGTAGAGGTAAACAGGTCTTCTTCCTGTTCCTCAAACCCAACACTCTATATTCCAATTCAATGGCTTTCTGGTGGCCATTGCTCTCACCTAGAGAGAATTCCCTCCTTACCTCACCCTCTAAGAATAGTTCCTTTCTTTGGAAAATCATCTCAAGTTGTCACCTACTACAGGGAGTCTTTCCTGATCCCCTCAGCTGCTAGTGCCCCTCCCCCACAAAATCACCTAGTCTTTATTTTGTACACAATATATGTATATTAATAACATTCTCTCTCGCAATTGAATATGAGCTCCTTGAGAGTAGGGGCCATTTTATTTTTATTTTTGTAATTCCAGTGTCTAACATATATAAAAAGTGCTTAATAAATGTTTGTTGACTGATTTCTGCCCCTCCCTCCCTCAACCTTTTACATCTAAGACAGCTGCCTACCTTCTCTGTTCCCTAGGTCTACTATTGCCTTTAGAGATTTCTCACAATCACTTTGCCCTTGACCTGAATAAAAAAGTAGGGCTCTTACGAGGAGGAGACTAGCTTCCCGATAGAGTAGGCTCCTCTGTCCCTTTAAAGCTAGATTGCACAATGGATAAGATATTGGGTCTAGAGTCAGGAAAATCTGAGTTCAAATCCAGCATCAGACACTAGCTGAGTGACCCTGGGCAAGTCACTTAACCCTGTTTGCCTTAGTTTCCCCATTTATAAAATTAGCTGGATAAGGGAAATGGCAAACCACTCCAGTATTTTGGCCAAAAAAATCCCCAAATGGGATTATGAAGAGTCTGACATGACTGAAACGATTGGTTTAAATATGATTCATTTTATTAATTCTTAAGTGTTCTTGAATTCCTGGTATAAATCTAACTGGGTCATCACAAATGCTTTGTTGGGTAAATTGCTATGTCATCTTTTTGCCATGGTTTTATTTCACATTTTGGAGTCACTATACATTAATGATATTGGTCTATATGTCTATTTCTTTGCTTTATCCTTCCCTGATTTAAGACTATGTCTTATTAAAGAAATTTGACAAAGTATTTTCTCATTTTTTAAAGAATAATTTGTATAACATAGGTACTTATGTTTCCTTAAATTTTGATAGATTTCTCCTCTCATTCAAAAGTTTTTGTTTGTTTCTTGGGATGTTTCCTTTATAGCTATTCCTGTTTCCTTCTCTGAGATTGGAGTTAACTCTCTGCTTTCTTAGGGCAGCTACTTGGAGCAGTGGATAGAGGGTTGGGCCTGGAGTCAAAACTCCTCTTCCAAATTCTGAGACACTGAGTGAGCCTGGGCAAATCACAAGGAAATGACAAACCACTTCACTATCCCTGCCAAGAAAATTCCAAATGGGGTTACAAAGATTAGGATCCCCTTTTTATCACTAGCTGTGCTTGGTTTAGATTCCATGGAACATCATGCCCTCAGGCTGGGTACCTCCTAGTGCCCTCCCCCTAGCCTTTTCAGCTTCCTTTTATCTTCTCTCATTAGATTGTAAACTCCTTAAGGGCTAGGACCAGCTTTCTTTTTCACATTCGCATCCCCAGCCCTTAGCCCAGGGCTTGACACAGAACAGGTGCTTAATTAGTGTTTATTGTATTTGGATTATTTAAGATCTCTATTTGGTGACCTGTTGATTTGGATATCTGTTTCTTTTGTGTTCTTAGTTTTATGGGCACTTAATGTTTATTGTACTGTTTTCTTCTGTGTAGTATGGAAGTAGAGACAATTAGAGGAGATTACTTTGTCACTTTCTCTTATATTGATCCTTTCCCATCCCTCATCACCCTCCCCCAACACACTCCATTTCCAATCAGCTGCCAAATGCAATCAATTTCACTGTTCATTCCCTATCATAGTTATTGCCTTCTTCTCCACTGTCACTACCCTAGTTCATTAACTAAGAATTATTGAGCTATATCAAGGTGCATGTCTGCCACTGTAACTGGTATCAAAGGGCATATTTGTGAAATATACAGAGAAGAGACTGAAATGGGTGACATCATCTCATTGATCAAGCTCTTCTAAACCTGACTTGAATCATTGCAGAACAATTAGAAATACATCCTCCCACCAAGAGACAATCAGATTGATTTTTCAGTTACACGACTTCATGACTTACTGAGACATACCACAAGGTGAAAGGCATTTTATTTCTCCTTTGGCCATGGCAATTGAAAAAGTAGAATCAGTAGGTCTATCTATGATCATTAAAATAATAAAGAAAGCTCTGCAAAATGAACCCCCTTGTTAATTAAATCAATGTGTTAACTTTCTATTTTATAGCCTTTGACCCTGATGACAGACCTAGATTTTAAAGTAATCTTGCATCTAATTCAATCCAATGCAGTAGCTATGATGTTGATTAATAAATGACGGGCAGTAGTAGTAACCCAGGGGTGAGGAACCTGCTACCTTAAGGCCACATGTGTTTCTCTAGGCCCTTTGACTGAATCCAAACTTCACAGAACAAATCCCCTTAATAAAAGGATTTGTTCTGTAAAAGTTGGACTCAGTCAAAAAGCCACACCCAAGGACCTAGAAAGCCACATGTGGCCTCAAGGCTGAAGGTTTCCCACCCCTGGATGATCAAGAGCCAGCCTTGGAGCCAGGAGGACATGGGTTCAAATCATGTCTGTGACACGTAGTGGTGTCGTAACCCTGAACAAGTCACATCTCAGGGCTCTACGTGACTCTCTAAGACTCTGAACTGCAGAGAAGGTATGAATCTATATGCTGGTAGAGGGAATTTTCTTCTCCAGGAGTTCACAAGGAAATCACAGGTCCAGTTCCCATCCCACTGCGTGCTAGTCACAGAGGGTACAAAGGCAAAACAATCCTTGACCCTTGGCCCTCTTTTGCCTTGTTCCCTTCCTACCCACCTTATCAATTCTTTTCAGACTCTTTCATTGGTTCATGTTCTTCCATTCACCTCCAAGTGTAGGTATCTCCCCAAACTCTAACCTTGGCCTTTTTCCATTCATTTTGTACTCGGTCACTTAATGATCACAAATTCCCACAAATCCAATTATGCAGGTGATTTCCAGATTTGTACCTTTAAGGATAACCCTCCCCCCAAAGTTTGCCTGCTAACTATCTCCACTTGGCTGCCCTACCACTAATTCAGACTCAGCATTTCCAAAACAACTCATTGTCATAACCACTAAATCCATCCTCCCTCCCAAATTCCCTACTTCTGTTAATGGCACAACCACATATTCTCCACAGTCCCTCAGGATTCCAATGATGGAGTGATCTTTGACTCATCCCGCTGCCTCTATATCTATATACAAGTCTGTTCATTCTGCTTCCAAAATTTTTTCCCATCTATCCCCTCTTCTCCAACCTGAATCACTACCCTAATTCTTTAGCTCCTAAATCATCTTTCTTTCTCCAATGTCTTCGCCTTCTAAACTCTTAATAATCTAGCTGACAACATAAACTTCCAAATTTCCATGCAATCTCCCTCTTTGAAATCTTCAGCAACTTTTCATTTCCTATAGAATAAACTATGAACTCCTCAACCTGGTAATTAAATCCTTTCAAAATCTGGCCACAGCTTGCCTTTCTATCCTGATTTCCCATATCACCTTTTTTCCACACTCTTTCTTCCAAAATACACAAGTTTTGATCTTCATTCTCTTTCTTTACTACCACCACACATAGCATTCACATGGGCTGTCATCCACGCTGATAATGATATCCCTCCCCATTGAAATCCTTCCATGGGAACTCAAAATCTTGTGGAGATGAATGTTGAAAACTAAAAATAAGTAAATTAACAAATACTTTTAAAAAATAATTTTAAAAAGGAAATCCTTCCATGAGAGATTTAGCTCACCACTCCTTCACTGATATTTCCATCTTCTGTCAAATTAGCTGGTAGATAATTAGCATTTAATAAATACTTGCTGACTGACCTGAAATGATCTTTCTCCTCACATTTTCTTAGATTGCTATGGCTGGGTTTGTCGTTTGCAATGATTGTTTTGAGTTAGCTAAGTAGAATTTCTCATCTGAAGTCAGGAAGACCTGACTTCAAATCCTCAGACATTTACCAGCTGTGTGACCTTGCGAAAGTCACTTACGATCTTTTGCCTGAGTTTCCTCATCTGTCAAATGGAGAAAATAATAATATCTACCATATCTACCTGCCAGGTTCATTGTGAGCATCAAACAAGATAATATTTGTAAAACTTTTGCAAGCCTTAAAGAGCTATATAAATGCTAGCTATTATTATTGCTAAGACCACCTTCCTTGCAGGGCTGTTGTGTCGCTCAAAAGAAATAACTTATTGAAAGTTCTTGGTAAAATTTATTCTTCTTCTATCTTATAGAAGACTTTACTGAGTATATGTTCTATCCCCCTATTCAACCTCCTTGTGTACAAGAACTGGTTTGTTTTGTGTCTCTAATGTCCATCACAGTGACTTGTACATGGTAATCTCTCTCTCTGTCTCTGTCTCTCTCTCTCTCTGTCTCTCTCTCTCTCTCTCTCTCTCTCTCTCTCTCTCTCAAAAAAATATTATTTTGAATTAGGTAAAAGAAGAGAGACATGTAGATGCTGAGGATGGGAAACGTATTGTGGTCAAATATTATCAGGCAGTTACATGGTATAGCGGATACACCCCTGGATTTGTAGGTCAGAAAGTGGTCAGATTATGACATCATTTAAAATTCTGCACCAGACACCTACTAGATGTGTGACCTTGGTTGAGTCATTTGACCAATATTTGTATCAGTTTCTTCATCTTTAAAACAGAAAAAATAATACCTACTTCCCAGACATATTGTGAAGATAAAATGAAATATTCAGAAAATGTTTTGCAAATATTGAAACATTTTTAGAATTTTTTCAATTATTGTCCCAAATGTTCATGATGCTATTTAAGGTTTTCTTGGCAAAGTGTTTTTCTATTTCCTTCTCCAGTGGATCCACTTTGTCACATAATCAAAGGTTAAATGATCTGGCCCAGGCTCACACAGATAGTAAGTTTTTGAGGCCAGATTTGAACTCATGAAGATGACTCTTCCTAATTCCAAGGCCTCCACTCTATCCACTGCACCATCTACCTGCCCTGATACCAACTTACTTAACAGCAATAAAAAACTGTCTTATTTATGATCTCTGCATTTCTTGCTTCCTCCTCAGTACCTCCAGCCCCAATGCAATGACCCCATAGATAGGTTAATATGGAAACTGGTTCTTCCTACAGCTATTCAGTTTTCCTTATGGAGTTAGAAGTAAATCAATGGGGGGCGGAGCCAAGATGGCAGCTGGAAAGCAGGGACTAGCTATGAGCTCCCCGCCAAGTCCCTCCAAAAACCTATAAAAATGGCTCTGAACCAATTCTAGAACTGCAAAACCTACAAAATAGCAGAGGGAAGCAGGGCTCCAGCCCAGGACAGCCTGGATGGTTGCTGGGTGAGGTCTTTCGCACACAGAGCTGGGAGCAGAACAGAGCTCAGCATGGGCGGCACAGACCAACCAGACCAGGAGCCAGGCAGAGCGTGCCCTAGCACCCTGAATCAGTGAGCTGTGGCAGTTGCCAGACTTCTCAACCCACAAATACCAAAGAAAACAGAGAAGAACTGCAGAACCCACAAAATAGCAGAGGGAAGCAGGGCTCTAGCCTAGGACAGCCTGGATGGTCTCTGGGTGAGGTCTTTCATGCACAGAGCTGGGAGCAGAGTGGAGCAGAGCCGAGCTTGGGTGGTGCAGACCAACCAGACCAAGAGCCAGGCAGAGTGTGACCTAGCACCCTGAATCAGTGAACTGGAGCAGTTACCAGACTTCTCAACCCACAAACACCAAAGACAACAGAGAAAGTTAGTGGGAAAAGCTGCTGTAGACAGGGGGATAGAGTTCCCGGTTCAGCCATCAACATGAGGGCAGCGGAGGTGGGGCAGCTACAGAACTACAGCTGCAGTTGCTTCTGG